>NW_010425311.1:0-6783 GCF_000710305.1 Buceros rhinoceros silvestris
CTCTGGGCCCAGCCATCCAGCCAATATTTTACTGAGCGAAGAGTGCACTCATCCAAGCCATGAGGAGCCAGTTTCTCAGGAGGATGCTGTGGGAAACGGTGTCAAAGGCTTTCCTGAAGTCCAGGTAGACAACAGCCACACCTCTTCCCTCATGCACTAAGGGGGTCACCTTGTCATAGAAGGAGATTGAGTTGGTCAAGCAGGACCTGCCCTTCATAAACCCATGCTGACTGGGCCTGATAACCTGGTTGTCCTGTACATGCCATGTGACAGTACTCAAGATGATCTGCTCCATGACTTTCCCCAGCCCTGAGGTCAGACTGACAGGCCTGTATTTTCCTGGATCCTCCTTCCGGGCTTCTTGTACATGCGATCTCACAGTCCAGTCAACCAGTACCTCCCTGGTCAGCCAGGACTTCTGGTAAATGATGGACAGTGGCTTGGTGAGCACTTCTACCAGCTCCCTCAGAACCCTTGGGTGGATCCCATCTGGTCCCGTATACTTGTGCACTTCTAAGCAGTGCAATAGGTCACTGACCATTTCCTCATGGATTTTGGGGGCTTCATTCAGCTCCCTATCTCTGTCTTCCAGTTCAACAAGCTGGGCACTCAGAGAACAGCTGATCTTACTCTCAAGGAGAGAGGCAAAGAAGGCATTCATTATCTCATCCTTTTCCTCATCCTTGGTCACTAAGTTTCCCCCACATCCAGTAGAGGATGAAGATTCTCCTTAGCTCTCCTTTTGCTGTTAATGTATTTATGGAAACATTTTTTATTCTTTTACTTCTGTAGCCAGTTCTAGTTGGGCTTTGGCCCTTCCAATCTTCTCTCTTTATAGACTCACAAGTTCTTTGTAGTCCTCCTGGGTGGTCTGCCCCTTCTTCCAAAGGTCATAAACTGTCCTTTTCTTTCTGAGTTCCAGCCAAAGCTCTCTGTTTATCCACACCAGTCTTCTTCCCTTCAGCACATGGCGTTGGCCTGCTCCTGCACCTTTAGGAGTTCTTTCTTGAAGCATGTTCAGCCTTCCTGGACATCTCTGTCCTTCAGGGCTGCCTCCTAAGGGACTCTGTCAACCACTCTCCTAAACAGGCCAAAGTCTGTCCTCCAAAATTCCAAGGTGGCAGTTCTACTGACACCCCTAACTACTTGCCCAAGAATTGAAAGCTACCATCTCATGATCTCTATGCCCAAGATGACCTCCAACGTTCACATCACCCACAAGTGCTTCTCTGCTCACAAACAGCAGGTCTAGCAGGAATCCTTCCCTAATTGTCTCCCTCACCACCTGTGTGATAAAGTTGTCTTCCACACACTCCAGTAATTTCCTGGACTGTTTCCTCTCTACTGTATTGCATTTCCAGCAGACATCTGGTAAGTTAAAATCTCCTACGAGAACCAGTAGTAGTGATTGTGAGACTTCTCCCAGCTGCTTATAGAATAGTTCATCTGCCTCTGGATCCTGGTTGGGCAGTCTATAACAGACTCCCACCATGATATCTGCCTGGTTGCCCTCTCCCCTGATTCTCATCCATAAACACTTAACCCTGTCATCACCATCATTATGGCTCCCAGGGCCACTCCACCTTCTCTCCTTCCTGGCCTGTCCCTTCTCAAGAGTTTACAGCCATCCAACACAGCACTCCAGTTGTGTGAATCATCCCACCGTGTTTCTGTGACGGCACCTATGTCATAGTTTTCCTGCTGCCCAATGGCTTCCAGCTCCTCCTGTTTGTTGCCCATGCTGTGTGCATTGGTGTGGATGCACTTCAGTGGGCTATCAATCCGATCACCTCTCTGGGGGCAGAAGGCCTAATTCTTACCTGACAATTTCCAGGCACATATGTGGTTTTTAGCCCATCTATATCCCTTCTGTCTGTGCTATCATGTGGGACTCCATCCCCCACCTCCACAGCCTTCCAACCAAGTAGAGCAAGTATGTTTTGTATTTTCTTTTTTGAATGAAGAGACCTTTGGAGACCTTGTGGGTACAGTCTCCCTATCAGGTCTACTTTTAATCTCTGTCAGAGCAGTTCTTTCTGCACAGGTCTCACTGGAACTGTCGATTAGAGGAGCCCAAAAATAGGAATCAGTATTTTCATGTGGCATCTTTGTAACTGCATTTGAATAATCATCTCTGTTACACACAGAAGGATGAGGTTGGGCTTGACATATGACTGCCCTTGTTTCTCCCTTATCCAAGATTTCAAAATACTTTTCATTGAGGTTTTTTTGGGGTTGGTAAGCATCTGGAGGTTGGCCCAAAGGATCCTTTCCTTCCCATTTATATATAATTACTGTTCTTTGTTCATTAGTATTTGATTGAATCTTACAGAAACACTCATTTTGAGAAGATAATGAATTCTCTCTCAGAAATTAATAGGAACAGATTCTCCTGTGCACTCCGTGCTGATAAATGAAATGGTATAAATGGTCTACAGCTCTTGCACACTTCAGCATGTAAATTGAGGTTGTGTGCCCCCAGGAGTAAAAGCTGCTTGAAATTCCAGTTTTCTCCATCTTGCTAACTGGTGCTTTCTCACTTTCACTGTCTTGAGAAAAGACATATTACTGGTACAGCTGTTAATTTCTTGATAGACAATTGCCCTTGTGAGTTTTACTATGAGTCCTACACATTTTCTAGGTATTTCTGAACCTGAAATTGTTACCTGATCCCTTCCTGAATGTGATATTCCAGGTCATTTCTCACTGTCTCATTGGATGGCTGAGTGCTGTTGACACAGAAAACTGATTTCCACCCTCCTCTGCCTTCATTACACAATGCAGAATTTTTCCCCTGGAAACTGCTGATTCTGGCTTGTTGTCAGCATCAGGGTGGGTAATCTGTCCTTTTGCATTAGTGCTCGGCCTGTATGAACTTGAGATCTTGAGCGCGAGGTGTGTTTGTTTCACTAGGGATTTTGGCATGCAGCTGATTACTAAATAGTATTTTACTATTCAGGAATAACAATGACTATAGATCTGATCCTGCCCCCAGCATGAGAAATTCTTTACCAGCAGCAAAAAAGACCCTCAAGATTAAGAACGCGGTGGATGCCAAATCAAGATATAAGAGCAGCATTCCTTTACTGAAGTTCTACTATCCACCTAACATGAAATAGGTGAGAAGATTAAGATTTTTTCAATGACAGTATTTATGAGATTAGAATTGGGCATATGCACAGCTGGGATCTTTCCACTGCCTTTTAAAAAGTTCTCAAAGTTTGGAGTATTCATAGCAAGTAAAACAGCTTTTTCAAGTGTTCCCTTATTTTCTAAACATTTGGAACAATTTTTATTTCTTTAATTTTAATCCAGATGAACAGGCTCTGGAAGTATAAATGTATGAAAATTAAAATAAAAATTAAGTGATACATAATTTAACAGGCTAAAAGGCAACAGACCTTTTACACAGTATTTCACTGCTACTTTGAACTTTTACAAATTGAACCACAACTATGTTCACAGCTACCTTTAAGCTAGATGCAATGATATGCCTAACTCCATCTTGTTATTAAATCTGTATGATTTTGACCTGCCAAACAGAATTAAACTGGTTGATTTGAAAATCAATCACAAGTTAAATGGTACATCTATCTGAAACAAAAGTGTGGAACACGGTATTTCCAAAATAACATTCTGGGACAGAAGATAATATAGGGTATTAAATAAACTTGTACTTAGCCAGCAAAGCAACTGTGAAACTTAATAAAAAGCAATAAAACCTAATTTTTAAATAAAATCCTAAATCACAACTCACTGTTCAAGGGGTAGGACAAGGAAAGTTCTCTATCATCAAGAATTAAGGAAGATTTTTATGCTGTCAGATAGACAAAAAACCTCATATATGCATATATGTGTTTTAATGTACGATCTGCTAAAGCCACATGAAACATCAACAACCTTGAAGGTAAAATCCTGAATTCATTGAGGTCAGTGAAAATTTTTCCAGTGCTATGAATGAGAAGTCTGTAGTTTCATTTGTCTCCAATATCCAGTTGGATCTTGAAGTCTTAGAAAAATTACACTAGCTGATATTGGGGAACAAGTGCAAAATCCCCTGAATAAACACTGAGGTGCCACATGATATCCTCAATTCACAGGAAATACACAATTCCGTTTAGAATGAAATTTAACAATCAAGATGTCATGTAGAAAGGATTATAATATACTTGATACTGATTTTTTATTTTAAACTCGAAAACCACAATAATGTTGATACTGCTTTTTTTTTTCTGTAAGTTTAGATCAGTATGGATCTTACAGGAGGAAAAGAAGCTGTAATGTAAATAGCAGGAAATCTACTCCATCCATTTTCACTTGTCTACATATAGAGATATTAATCTTACAAAAAAACTTTTACATGCTTAACCTCAAGCATATAGGTATCCCAGGTTACACGGAAAAGTGTCCCCTTTTCTCTCCTATAACTTAATGCCAACATCTGTCTTCCAGCGCAACCATGCAGTCAAACAAGGAAATGTTGATAACATGATCCTGCACATGACTGAGAGTATTAAGGTGACCTCGGTAGGGATTACTCTCTACAGCATGCCTCAGGTAATCATGAATTTCACTTAGTATGAAGAAAATCTAGCAACATCTATTTAAGTACTCATTCAAAAGTAGACGCTGGTTATTTTTAAGTATTTTTCCTGAGTATGTGAGCCCTCAGATTCATATTGCTACTGTTTCACTTCAGGAAACAAGGCAATTACATACACTACAAGCTAATCAATCACGATGTTAATAATAAGTAAAAAGGGAGCCGTGAAGCAACTGAATTGACAGCACAGCTAAGACTGACTTTGGGTTTCCAAATATCAGTTCTCCAAGTTAATATAATCAATAAAACAAATTCATTCATAGGCTGCTCTTAGGGCAAAACTGACAGCAGATACTTTCAAGGCAAGCCCGATTCCTTAAAATGTGAAGCTTTCATGAGGCTCAAAGCCACTAAGTTGAACAACACAGATAATCAAGAATTTAGGTGAAGCACTGCATGTTCTTGACTTCTTATGTTCCTACTCTGACCTTAGTTCCTTGCCCAAATAACTCAGCTAAGCAGGCTGACTCACGTTAAGCAAATAACGAATGAGCCAGAACTCACAAGTTGTATGATATCATTCCTCAGGTTCAAGACAGGTTAGACCTTACTACTGACACAGATCTTCCACGTCCTCCCCTTTTGGCTACTCTGCTCACGCAGCAGAGGACACACAGGTGCAGGTATCAAAGCAATCAAGAAAAAAAAATATTCTTCCATCCAGCCTCTGCTCTAACAAATGGTCCTTGTATACCCAGTGACCTCAGGAACAATGTCCACGTCAGCAAAGCCGCTGGAGTGAACCCAAGCAGTCTGCACAGCCCCCCTCTGATTCCAGAAGGGCGGGCAGCAACGAGGCACTGTCAGACTGTCAGAAGGGCAGTCAAATCAAAGTGACACCTATCAGTTAATTCTTCTAATATAGGGAGTGAATGACACTTACAACAAAATCGGCACCAAATTAAATGCTTACTAAGTTAAATGTTATTTTATGATTTTGTAAAATACAGCAGAGGTGACAATTGATACTACAGCCATAAGTAAGTGAGATACGGCAGGAAATAAGAGATGGAAGATAGGGGAGACAGTGCAGACCAAAGGATTTTATTTTCCCTGTATGTATCTAACTCTTTTTATTTCTAAATTCTTCAGCTGCTCTCTATTTTCCAGTTTTAGTTTAGACCACAAGAGTAATAATAGCTTTATGCATTTCTACCTTTTAAAGATCACCATTGGGGCTGAAAAACATTTCCTCCGTTGATAGACGTAAGAACAGCTGAACAGTTCACTCAGATTCTTAACTGACACAGCAAGAAATGCAACCCAGACTCCTGCAGGTTTTTATAAAAAGCAATGTAAAACAAATAGCTATCATCCACAGATAATGTACAGATAATATGGGCACGAAACAACATCCAAGTACACAGAAACTCATTTCATCTTGCAAACACTATCTGAATGGGTAAAAAAATTATCCTAGGCTTTTTTTTCAATAACTGGTCTCAAAACCTTGGTTTTCGGGTTATCAGTTCACAGTAATTTTCAAAGCAAGCCTCTCCCACATCTTTCTGCTTGCCTACCTTCTCTAAGGGCAATTCTCAAATACTCTTTGATTCCACACCCCCCCCCAAATAAAGTCTAAACCCAAAATTCTCTGGCTTCAGTCAAATTCTCCTAGTTTTTACACTACATTCTGTACTTCCTCACTGAGAGAAAAAGAACAGTATCAAAACTCGGATCTACATAGTTAACAATGGGAAAGAAAATACCATAACAATACAGTGCTTTTAGTCTGGGAGACTATCTGCAGCTCAAAACCGTGTAGTGTGTGGGAGCACACATGTTTAAGCTGTATGGACAAGTACCCTTGATTGTTCCCGGTGAAGGTTTCCACCCTATTCTGCTCTCATCTGCCCCTTGGTCAACTTGTCTCCGTGAACTGTTTCTTTTGTATCACCTCAAGGCTTTTGCAGGGAGTAATTGGACACTGAGACAATTTTATCGATTATAGATTTCCCATAAAATTCAAGAGAGCAGCCACATAAATTGATGTGGGTGATAATTTTCAGTTTCGACCCTTCGGTGAAATGCAACAGAAGCACTTGTGCTACCCATGCAAAGATCAACAGGGTTGACATGAACTTTGCATACAAAACTTGTCGGTGGAAAACAGTGCCCCATCAGAGTACTGCAAGACCTTGTTCTCTTTAAAGTAATTGATTATTTGGGGGGGTGGGGGG
>NW_010425312.1:0-9151 GCF_000710305.1 Buceros rhinoceros silvestris
TAATTATTAATTAGTATTTAATTAATCGTGTGTTTACAACACAAAATTAAAACAAAAGGAAATTACCATTTCCAATATATATTAAATCTAAATAGGTTACTCTTAGAGGTATTTTGCTATTCAGAATAACACCATGTTCACATATATGAGTTCAGACACACAAAAACCTCAGGTTTTCAGTTGTGGTTAAATCGTAGACGTAGCTCTTCTCCTACATTTTGTTCTAGAAGACTAGATGGTAGAAGTTGTTTTTCTCTATGAAATGTTCGTTCAGACTCACGCATTGTGAATATATATTAAATGCTGGGAATTTGCTGGCATGTGGGGCCAGGCATTAAAATGTAGTACAATATTTTAATAAAACAAATGTGTATTTAAGAGTTAAGAGAAGCTGAAAATTTATTTAGCAGGTCTGTAATCAAAAAGAGGTTGAAAAACTTCATCTTAATCGCAAGTGCTCTAAGATGAACTGCCCATTTATTCTTATCTTTTGATGCTTCTGGTGCCATTTTAGCCTAACTGCTGTTTAAGAAGTAGTTCAAAAAGATTGGAGAATATAACATTTAACTTCATTCCTTTTTCACTGTTTGAAGTTCATACATTTTGAAACTGAATTGCATTTCATTTCTGGGCTGGACCTTACAGTCTCTAGGAGTCATGCATAATTATGTTTAATCCTTTCCACTGCTGACTCAGAACTTTGTGAGTATGGAGAGAGAGCTGCACCTCCTGAGTTTGTTCTCCAATCGTCAGTTCTTTAGAAAGTGCAGGTGAGTAATCCATATTTCAAAGATAGATGACCTTTGCTTGATTTAAATGGAAACTTTCTTTCAATATCTGAAATGAGAAAGTGATTAAAGTTTTGGTTGATAGGCAAGATGTATTTTAGGAGCAGATAAGCTTAAAGGTCAGACACTGTCAAATGAAGGATTTTGACTTTTTAATATTTAAATACTTCATAAGAATTATGGTTTATGCATGCCTGGCTCTCTTTCTTTTATTTTTCTTAAATTCTAAAATAAAATTGCTCTGCGGTTTCAGAAGATTCATCTTTCAATGTTAGCTACATTTTGATGGTACTGGGTGAACAATTACTTAGCAACATCTGGTCTTCCTGTTTCATCTAAGACAGAAAGTTTTCCTGGCCTTTCTGTCAAATAATTTTAAAATAACATCACAAAATATCATAAACTAATGCTTGAATTACAACTATTCTTTCTTAGATTAATTTCTTTTATATCTACTGATGATTTAAACCAGGACATTTTTAATGTAACTAATAAATTACTAATAAACTAATAAATGTTTAATAAAGAGTGTATATTTTCAGAACTGTGGTTTGTGTGTTTTTTGAATGTACAACATGAGATTAACACAGGCCCTCTGGATTATGAAAACAAATTTTGTAGAATCGCAAGCAAATGTCTGATAGTTTTTAACGTATATAGCATAAGAGACCATGAACTATCCAGAACTATAATCCACAAGGAAACTCTTTAAAGGTAAAAGATTTTTTTAAACAACAAACTAGTGGTGTTTTCCTTAGTGTCATAGCATTCTAAATTTATATAGGGAATATCCTAAAATTATATCTGGACAATGCTAGAAATCTGCTTTTCTTACCCTTTCTCAATCCATACTTCTTTTTTATTTTTAAGCTATAGCAATTTTATCTAATCTAAGGTAGAACAATATTATAGTTCTTTCTGATGTTTCTAACTGATGAAAAAACTAAAAGATTTATCACCAAACTCCTGAAAATAATTTTAATGATACAAAGAAACAATTTGTTCTTTGCGCTGAAGTACTACCATACATGTCAGAGGAAGCAGGCACACGTTTTGAAAGGACTAAGACAGAAAAAAGTATTGAAAGAACTTGACAGAAAAATAGATTATTACTAATGTATAATGTACCAAAACCTCAAAGGTTAGATGTCCTTTCATCATCATCATGGCTTGGCTTTGCGAATGAAGATCTGGGAAGGGCTTTTCCCACGCTCACTGCAAGCGGTGAGTGCATCCTTCGGGCCTGCGTGGTGGATCTTTTAGGTGAGGCGCAGCGTGCGCGAAACTGGCTCCACCCTTTACACCTGAGGTTCATCTGCCAGGGCCTGGCGAGCTTGGATGGTGACAGCGAAGTCCTCGGGTTGTAGGTTTGGTTAGAGTATCCTTCTCTTAGATTGATGAGCCTTACAAGGCTAAACGAGCTCCATCTGCCCGGCTTTGGAGTCAGAGTTGTCGTTCTCCTAGGATGGTTGCCCAAAGGCTAGTGAGCCCATCCTGCCCGTGGACACACTTTGTCTGACCCTTCAGTTGAGACCTGCCAGGCTTGGGAGACCCCACCGGAGGCACATGCCACCAGCAGCACAGCTCTCAACCTCACAAGGGCATGCAAGCTCCTTCCTCACGACAAGGGGGTGCCCGTGAAAGAGTTGCTGCTCTACCTCCGGACATCACAGACCCAGGGAAGGGGCAGCCAGAGCCTGCCAAGAACGGGAGTCCTGGAGGTTTTGAGATGTCCTTTAATTTGAGAAAAAAAGTTTTTGAAGCTTAATTTGCCCCCTTCTACCCCTTCCAAAAGGGATCAGATTAATCAGTCTCCATTTCTATCAACCTCACCATGTGTTTCCTCACGTAATCTAAGTTTTCCTTTCTATGTTACTAATGGAAGCAATATTTTGGACTAAAATGAGAAGTTCAGTATGATCACAACCACTGTTTTTTTCAACTTTGGTGTATGTGACTAGTGCTTTGATAGATTACTCACTGCTAAGGTTAGAATAGTAAAGGTTGCAGTTGACCAGTTGGTTATTTTGCAGAAAAAGCTCTTACTAATTGTTTTCCAGAAGTATCTATAAATAGATGGTGCTTTTTTTTCCCCCTTTTAACAATGAGACACTTCTTTCATGTATAGTATTATTCAACTACATTTTCCCCTATTTCTTTTCTTCCTAAACTGTTGAGCCTTCAGTAACTGTGGTCCAAGTGTAACTGCTCTCATTAGTATTATCTGTGAAGTATGGTTTTGGTTCTTGAATCAGAATTGCTAATTATCTGTTTTACTTCCAAGTTTTTTCTAGCTAGTATATAAACATTGTAGTTGATTCTAATCTCACTTTGCGAATTCACTGGATGAAATCTGTTCCTGATTTGTGTTGATCAGTTTCAGTTCTCTCCCTTAAAATTCCATTGCTTCTTTCCCAATGGCTCTGTTGTCATTTACCTGCTGCATATTTATACCAGATGAAAAAATTCTCTGAGATACTCCTGCCATTCTTCACTTTAAAGCTTAAACTTTTTTATTTCTTGCTAGTTTTAAGCCTGGCTACTCAGAGTTCAGTACTTTGTAAAATTAATTTCTTAGGGGAAATACCTGGGGACAAAAAAATAGGCAGCTTTTTTATGGTAGCCATTTGTTATCTTCTGGATTTTGTCATACCCTCCTATCCTTCTATATCTTGAGGACAGGAAAAACCCTGGTAAGATAATTTTAACTTCTCTGAATATTTTCCCAGGTTGTGTGAAATTTATCCTTGATCTACACTGAACAAAGGACCTGTACTCGTACTCTGAATGCAAAATTGTTTTCCTTCTGCCACGGGGTTTCTTGTCAACCACGGGAGATTACCATAAATAGCAAGTCTCATGAGACAAGTAACAGTAATTTCACCTAGTGTAAAATGTTGAAAACTTGATGTCAAAACAAAGTCATAACTTTGAACAATTAACTTCTGCACAATTAACAATTTTAATGGATCTCTAATTCAGTCATTTCCCATATGGTCTATTCAATTAACCCTTAACAAAAGAGACCAGCACTTTAGAGTCTCAAATAAACAGAGAAGGAAACAATATCTGTGTAAACTGTTTTCAAAGATGTTAAGAATGGCCTACATATCTAACTCAAACTTAGCTAATGAACTCTGTGTTCAGTTCTGAAACATTTGAAGAGTGATTATTAAAGCAGCTGCCCTTCAGATGACAAGCTGAGAATGTCACTCTGGTCAAATTGAGAGAACACGATGATTTAATGAGGGAAAATGTGTTAATGCATCGTGACTGCATTCTATTTATACTTGTGTGAAAGTATAGATACCAATCTTTATCCATTTTTTCCCCTGACTGAAGGTGAGTAAAGAGCTTTTAGTTTCTGAATAAAAATTTGACCAACGAAATCAGTGGCATTAGTAGTAATCTCCATTACAGGGCTTTAGGCTCCTCTGGAACTGCAGCATTAAACAGATACAGAAGAAGACAGGGAAACGTATATTTCAAGTGGTGCACTTCAGAAATGTCCATGAGACTGTACTAAAACAAGAAATCTCAAACCATGGAATTAGTAGCATGTAGAATGTGTTTCTTCCCCATTACCACATATTCTGTTTTTATAAGATTTTTTACTTTCTTTTAATCTTTTTTGACGTTTTAGAAAAACATTGACCATACACTACCTCTTCAAGCCTCTTGTGTTTGTTGTTTTGGGTTTGTTTTTCTTTTTTGGGGTGGGGAGGGGGGGCTGTGTGGATATTGGGGTGGGGGTGGGGGCTGGGTGTCCCTTTTGTTTTGTTTTTTAATCTTCCCTGTTTGCTCTGCCCATCTTTTTACCCATGAAGTGAGAGCGTTGCTCTTTGAACAGCAATGCCACTTGCCTCACCTTTTCCTTTGTAATGCAAAAGAACACGGGAGAGAAAAGGCTGCTCTCCTAGGAAACATGCTGAATAAGCCTAAGCAGTATTTAAAGCAGCTCACACTCACTTTAACAAGGTGAGAGTTTCATGCCTACAGAGTCAATGGAGAAGCAGCAACCAACAGAGAAAAATCATGCAAAAATATTGTAAATAGGGCAATGAATGCTCAGGTCTGAAAAGAATGGATAGTGAAGTCGTTACATGACTCAGCTGTGCTTTTCAAATATTCTGGTATGAAATGCAACATATCTATGCCTAGCACTGAGGGCAGAATAGTTTGGTGTATTTTCCCCTAGAAACTGCTTGTGTCTACAGCTTTATGTGCCTAAAGAAAAAGCAGGAGAAAGGTGGCATGATGAAAAGAACATAATTTAGCATTTATTGAATAGAACTCTCCCTAACACTCAGTGTCATATGAAAGATTGACTTGTATGATTTTTTTGTCTTCTGCAGGAATTGAGTGAGTTTGCAGTATTATTGATACATCCTGTAACTTACTGAAAAAATACTAAAAATATTGTCCTTAATTTGTTTGTTTGATGTTCATCAAGTTTTCTAATATTCTTTTTCATGATATTTAGAACAGATTTTTACTGTGGTGTTTTGTGTATTTTTAGTATACTTGCTTTACTTGTCTCTAGAAGTAGTAACGGAGCAATTGAGCTACCTGTGAAGTATGATTATGAAGTACAGAGCTGATTATTCAGTCTATAAATAGAGAATTTGTTTCTACTAATCTGAGCCTTTTTACAACACCTATCCTTGACTAGTATTTATTTTAAAAAAAATTTTTAAATGCAAATCTTTCAAGACAAGAAAAAAAAAAGAACAAGATAGGGTTCAACAAATACAACAAATATACTTTAAGACACCCCAAGAATAGAACAGCTGCTATAAATAAACAGCATGGAACAATTATCCTACATGCTTCCAAAAAATAAATTGTTCTTATTTACTAGCAAAAGTATTACCAGATCAAGAAAGGAAAAATCCTCTCTTTTCCTCTAGAGATTAAAGGCCAGGACTGCAAATTGTTCTTATTTTCTGTGTCATTTTAAGTAACTTTAGACTTTTAGACTTCAGATAGCTGTAGATTGGCTTCAATAGCCCATATAAAGAAATAAATACAGTGCAAGGAAGCTGAGGGTCCAACAGCAAGAAGATCAGTGTTCGGACTGACTGGAAATATTATTTACTTGCAAATTGTTTTTTTATAGGATATGTAAAGCGCAATGTACTCTTTGTTAAAACTTGTTAATGTAGAATCATAGAACCATAGAATGGTTTGGATTGGAAGGGGCCATTAAAGATTATCCAGTTCCAACCCACTTCCATCTTCCACTTGATCAGCTGGTGCAAAGACCCATCCAACCTGATCATGAGCACTTCAGGAAGGAGGCATCCACAAGTTCTCTGGGAAACCTGTTCCAGGGTCTCACCAACACCATCATATTTTTTTTTTTTCCTAATATCCAATCTAAACCTACTCTCTTTCACAGGGAGCAGTTTAAAACTGCCACCCTTTGTCCATATTAAACATTTTTCTACTGTTGTATTAATATTTCTGCTTTTCTGTTTTCTTTTCATTCTGTTTTACCAGGAAGAAGTAAGCCCACTTCTAAACATTTTGGCTAAATTTTTGCCTGAATGTGGAGGTCTCAAAATACTTTCTTGGTTTTGGACAGAAATATGAGCTTTGGCTTCTTATTTTTCAAAGCAGTTTTTTTAACCTTCAGTTGTCTGAGGTGATATTCTTTTAATCCATCCTGCTGTCATCTTCTGGTTTATATTTATTTAGATACTAAGACAGAGCTACAGTGTGATTCTATATTCCGGTTGCTAGGAAAAAGAATGCTTACGATCCCTTTGAAAATCCTAAGTCTGTTAAATTTCATAAAATGTGGTATTTATTAGAGGTGATCCTGAGAGATTTACAAAACCTCGGTGTATCCTATAACTTTGTGATCAGTGAATACAGGAAATGGCGCAAGAGAAATGAGGTCTCAAAACTTTTTTGTTACCCTATAGAAAAGTAAATTCCAATAGAAGAGTCCTAACCACAAATTTAATTGGTACAATATTATTGTTATTTGGTTTTATTGTAATTTTTTGTGTGCATGTTGTACGGACTGTCTTGTCTTAGCCTAGTGAATTAAATATTCAAGACTATCCTTTTGTACTCATTTGAAATAAGTGAACACATGACAAGATGATAATTTGTAATAATTGCAACAATTATCATAATGGTCAAGGGCAACTATGAAGAATAGATAAAAAGTTGTTAAAAGTTTCACAAATATATTTGCGGGATTTTCACTGATTAGCCTGTTTGGTTTTTAAAATTAAAATAATGCTAGATTTTTTTTTTTCTTTTCTGTCTTTATTGCTTTGGACCATTTTATTAACTTGTTTCAAGGGACAGAATAAGTGAACTGTGGCTTAAAATAAGAGGCAATATCACTTAAAATTATGGTATGTTTAAGACAACAAGCTTATGATTTTCAAAGATCATCACGGTGTTTTTGATGTTTATGTGCCTCCTTTGGCATTATTCTTGAGATTTATCACAAAATACTCCTGTGTATTATGTATTATTTAAAAGTCTTTATATATAACTTGAATGGACCAGGTAGCACCTACCTCTTTGAGAACTTTTGTTTTACATGTTCTATTTTATGATGAGTTCTTTCCACAAAATTCAGTCTCTATCATAATTTTGGTATTTTAATTATACAGTCATCAAGTAACATTAGCTATATGGCTAGGTATCTAATTTATTTTCTTATAATCATGCAGATTTTGATAATTTCTATGCTACTTAATCTTGGAAATACTTACTTGGGAATTTTATTTTACACTTATTTTTTAACCTCAGTATTTCTTTAAAATAATAAATAATAAAAAAAAACGTTCTGAACATGACAATGTCTTATTAATATTATTGTTACATTTTATTTAATTTTCTGTGTGGGATTCAATATATATAAATGGGAAGAGGAGGGCATTTGTCATTTTTTTCTCATTCTAGTCTCTGACAGAGAATGTAAAGGGGAGACTCTCAATTACCCAAACTGATGAGGATTGGAAAAAAAAAAGGGGATACTTGTAATGATTAGCGGAAGGAATTTTCTTCTGGGATAAAATTGAATGTAAAAAGAACTGAGTGAACAGACAGATACAGCAACAGTGGAGTGTTTAGCCTTTTCTGTAAGGTGATGGTTTAGCAGTGAGTAACTAGCTTGAAATCATTAGTGTCCCTGGAGCCACAGGAGCAAATCTAGCCAGGTTTAGCCGAGTCCTTCATCTTTATATCTTTGAGATAAATAAACTGAATTAGATGCAGTTTGATGTACACATTTCTATTCTAAAAAGATCTGTAAAGTCAAGACTATTTGCCTACTGAGATGCATTTTGCCATATTCATCTTCAGTGAAATCATATGTAAAATACAAAGAAAATGACTAAACAATTTAAAAATACTACTGGTTATATATAACTGGCATAGATCTGGAGCAAGTGGTTAACTGGGATGTCTCCTGGGAATATGATTTAGTATTCTAGCAGACAATTTTTTTTTCATACTGGAAAGAATGACCAAAACATTCAGTGAGGGGTATATCTATTATCAAAGGGTTATTGAAACATAACTCAGTGAAAAATTGGTGAATTCTAAACACATATTTGACACAAAATCAAAAAAAGCACAAGCTAATAGAAGGGTAATAAAGGCGTTGTTTACAGAACTCAGGAAGAACATTCTTAACTACTGTTGAAAACTAGTAGGAATTAGAGTCCTATTTCCAATAACCTTTTGAAAAGCATGTATAACAACTCTGAAAACTTCATTTTTTACTCAAATGACACTGCATGTCTTTATAGAGATAAGGGTATCAAACTGAAACTTCATTCAGTGTTTGCTTTTGAGTCAGTTTAAGTCAGTTGAGTCAAAATGTCTTTGGCTTAATCCTGAATGGATTTAGCCTAAATCAACCAAAATAAGGACACTGTAACTTTGGGAAGACTAGATTTTGATGTTGATTGGTGTTGACACTTTATCAATGTTTCTAAATTTTCTTGTTTGCTCTCTTCTCTACTCTGCTATTTTCTTTCTTTATTGATTGTAATTAACATTTTTCCGTGAGTTTCCATTCTTCTCAAGCATACATCTATAAACAAATAAAGTAGTAGAGACCTTTATAACATAGACCTGCAAAGCATTCTCAATCATTGAAAGCCACGTCTATCCATTAGTATCTGTGAAAAACAGCTTTTTTTTTTCTTTTAGTTTGTTTTGGAGTCTTTAGATCAATAACTGGATATGCTCATGAATATCTAAAATAAAAATCAAACACATTTAGTGGGTGTTAGAGCTCCTGATCCAGTTACTCTGATGATCACTCCAGCTTTTAAACCATTCTTCCTCTTCTTCCTCTTCTTCTTCTTCTGTCTTCTTTCTTCTTC
>NW_010425312.1:9220-27902 GCF_000710305.1 Buceros rhinoceros silvestris
TCTTCCTCTTCCTCTTCCTCTTCCTCTTCTTCTTCTTCTTCTTCTTCTTCTTCTTCTTCTTCTTCTTCTTCTTCTTCTTCTTCTTCTTCTTCTTCTTCTTCTTCTTCTTCTTCTTCTTCTTCTTCTTCTTCTTCTTCTTCTTCTTCTTCTTCTTCTTCTTCTTCTTCTTCTTCTTCTTCTTCTTCTTCTTCTTCTTCTTCTTCTTCTTCTTCTTCTTCTTCTTCTTCTTCTTCTTCTTCTTCTTCTTCTTCTTTTGAAGTTTGAAGAAAGGTCAATATACAAAATTGTTATGTATAATAATTTCTCTGATACCAAGTAATTAACAAAGATAATAAATATTAATAGTAATAACTGTCCTGGATTGAGTTAGAACAGAACCAATTGTGACCAGTGATTTTACTTTTCAGCTCAGTCTCTTCTAAGTGACTGCGCTGTCTGAAGTTAATGGCATATTTTCATAGACAGTGTCTGCTTCTAGAAGTGATAACACTTGATGTTCATGTTTATTACCAAGGACTGGTATGCAGAAAGGCTCTTGCTTGTACTTTCTCTTGTGAAGACCAAAAAACCCCCAAGGAGCTTGAAGATCTTTCCAAAGATATCTCTGTCTTCTAGAAACTTGGGGTTTCAAAGCAAAGCAAAGCAGGGTGAAGATGTAAACAAAACATTTAAAACCCATATTTTTAGGATGCTGCCAGGTGTGCTTGCAACAGCCTTCAAACTAGAAAAAAAAAAGTTAGAATGCAAAAATTAGAATGCATAAATTTTTTGCTGTACTGGGGCCAGTCTCCTCAGATATTGAGCTTATCTGTTTCACTGATTTATTTCTCAGTAAATGCATAAAACGTAGTAAAATTGATATAAATACAGAAGCATTTTTAAAGCTATAAATACAACATATGGTTATGTATGTTTGGAAAAGAATATGGTAAACATTGTTTTCTATATAGTCGTTCATAACTAAGGCATTGGAAGTTTATGTGAATAAGGTGTAAGTACATGATGAAAAGCTCTCTTCATACCTGTGGAAACCATACAGCTCTACTAAATTTTACTGCAAAGAGCAGTACCCCTAGCAGAAACCTAGGTGATTAAGAACAGCAAAACATTGTGTTAAAATAAATACTCTACAAATCTGAAGTAATTTTTCATCTTCAAACTCAATCATCAAATATTTCTGTATGTAGAACTCTCCTTGCAGCAAATGTTTTTGTGTGTGAAATAGCCTGGATGATCATGCCATTGATATTACCTTCAAAGGCTATAGACATCAGTGGAAAGCCATCCACTGACTTTGCTGCAGTACTGTGGAAAAGAAAATATCAAATTTGGATGTATTTCTTTCAGTAAGAATTAATTTCAGGCAATAAATTATTTTATTTTAAATACTTGAAGGAAATCAAACATCATAAAGGAACTCTGCCCTATTGAGGGAGTTTATACTTACTTATATGTGCTAGATTTTATCCTGGGAAAAGTGACACTTGGATGAAGTATGGATTGAAACGATGGTGCAGACAGTGACGCCATTTAACTGTGCAGCCTCCCTAACTTTTTCTAAGTATCTACTTTGTACATACCTTGGCCCTTTGCCAGTGACTGGGCAGAAAAGTATCTTTTCTGCCTTTGTGTCTCCTTGGACTTTAGTTTTAGCTGTATGGGTATTTGACAGCTAATATAGAATTCTAAACTAATCTGATTTAGCTTGAAATTCCCCTGATGATTAGAAGGAAGATTAGCCTGAAAAAAATTGCATTCTATAAATG
Organism: Buceros rhinoceros silvestris; assembly: GCF_000710305.1. Taxonomy (NCBI): domain Eukaryota; kingdom Metazoa; phylum Chordata; class Aves; order Bucerotiformes; family Bucerotidae; genus Buceros; species Buceros rhinoceros. The sequence goes on from NW_010425312.1 coordinate 10,987, forward strand.
GCTAGGAGATACGAATTTCACCCTTGACTGGAGTAACTGCACAGAACTTTCATGGTATTTACGAATAGTTTTCTCCATATATGTTGAGAAAAGGAGAAGAGTATTACAGGAAGGCAAACCCCATGATCTGACAATTTCTGTAGTATTATCACTGAATCTGAGAATATTTGATATGCACAAAAGAGATATGTAAGAAAAGTCTCTCTAGTTGAAGTATATTGTTTCTAATTTTAAATTCTGCTATGTGCTACAGCAAAATGAATGTATATAAGAAACCCCCAGGAAAACACTTGTGGAAATTACTATTTTAATAGGAGTTCTGCTTAGAGTACTGATTTTAACCAATAAAAACTTACTTTCTGCAAAATGATGGATGCGTTTATGCTTCAACCTGAAGCTTGGAAAAGAAGAGAGATTAAAAAGAACACAAGAATTTTCATTATCATCCTTAAATTACCTTCTATTAATTCAAGAAAAATGTAGGAAAACGTCTCTCTGTTATGTTGTGCAGATATAAAACTTGTTGAATTCAATATATTTGCTTTGGTATAAAAAGAAGTGGTCCATCTGTCATCTCAGGGCAGGAGAGATGATATCAGATTTCTGCAAGCTTAATCCAGAGCTCGAGCCTGGGGCGTCTGGTGTGGGCCATGCTCATAGTCTGCAGGCTGAGGATATTGATCTACAAACTAAGCACATCAGTGTGCCACCCATACTTCTCACATCTGCTGCAACCATTTAATGGGACAATCACTAAATATAAATAACAGTGACCTCTGCTACATCCTACATTGAGCAGACAAGAACTGTAGCCTGTTTTATCATCTACAGAGAAGAGTACGCATTAGAATTAGTCTGGTTTTCCTTATTCTCTGTCTCAGAACATATTCTTAAAGACCATTCATAATCTTGCTACCTAGAAATGAGTCAATGGAATAATTTTGTTCTTAAAAGTCGCGTTCTTAATTCAGACTAGACACACTATCATGACGTGCAATGGCAGATTTTATAAATAATTCGGGAGCAGCATGATCAAAGTAGTTTTATATTTTAACTATTTAAAACTTCTGCTAAAATTCAGAACAATAAACAACTCCAACCTAAAGTAATTTCTGCAGTCATATATTTCGTATTTTAAGTTTATATTCAGTCTAAAATATCAGCTCTTTTGTTTGAAATTATCTGTTTTCATCATAATAGCTAAATTTACAAAAAACCCCTGAGACCTACCTGATTACCTCACACAGTTCATCAGTACGAATCCATAAGCTTGCTTCAAACCCATGAAGAGTGCTGTACACAGCAAGCCCACCCTACAAAAGCCCCGGCAAAAGATGAGTTTATATGCTATAGGCACTTTCATTGTCTGAATTTTAGCTTTACTGACTTAGTGTTACAAGCATTTACTGTACCCCAGCCTTTAATAGGATAAGAGAGAAAAAAAAAGTAGATATTTTTTATTATATATCGTCTCAAACACTTTATTCATTTTTATTCAGCTCTCTCCTTTTCAGGGATGAATAATCTTTGTTGATGATTCTTTCATCATATGTAAATCTCACATTGCCCTAGAAGTTTTAATTTTTACTATATATTTCATACATCATGAAACATAATCAGATGCAGCTGTTCTTCTGAGGAAATGTCATTGTTTAATCTGTCATTACATTATTTCACCTATAATTTTATATTGCTTTTAAATATACCTAAAAAAAAGAAATCTTCTAACTCTAATCAAGAACGAGAATATAATTATATGTCTTATCTCCCATTTATTAGCTTCATAGGAGCTATATTTTCATTAAAAGAGTTACACTTCGTGACTATTTTTAATTATTATTCATTACATTATTTTACTGAGATCTGTATAATTCAGTTTATCTTGCCCAGGCTTTACAGTAAAGCAATGTTTTGCACTGCTTCAGAAAATTCTTCCTTATGAATTATATGCTTTTCATTATAACACTGAAAATAAAATGTCTCAAGTAGTCTTTATTTGGCCAAATCTTTTATGAATATAAATATGTAAACATAGTCCCAACACTAAATTACAGTTTGCAAAAACGGACATCTTTTTAAGTGAAGGAAAATCTGAAATAAATTTTTACAGTAAATCTATTGCTACTGAAAATATAAGAGAGATTTACTCATTAAAGTGTGTTTAATTTCATATATTTTAATTTGTTCAGGCTCATTCATATCTGCCTGTGTCCTTTATAGATGTGATCTGCACAGTTTTATCTTTTCACTGTTTAGTTAGAACACCTATCATCACGATTGTCATAGTCATCGAAGTAGGCTCATAGCGTTTAGAATTCTGTAGGGTAATCACAAGTAAATTCTGGCTTTGAGGACAATATCAATCAATGCAAAAACAAATAGAACTTTTCCCTTTAAACAGTGATGCTCAAAGACAACTACAGGAGACAAGGCAATGGCAACATCTGAAGAGTACATCTGTGCGGCAGATAGGCAGCAAGGCTCAGTTCCATCCCCTGTGACACTGCTGCATCAGCGCCGTACACAGGCCCAGCTCCTGAACAGACTGGGCCTGGCAGGCAACCACAGATGGCCATCGCATATGAACAAGATGACATCCTGCCATCATCAGAGAACAGAGCATCACTTCCATCAGTCTGCTGCTGTATGTATGTCATAGCACCTGTCCTGGTCTGAATTAGAAGAGAACAAATTCTGTTCAGTGGTTTTTCTTTTCAGATTTTGTCAGGCATGTTCTGGTTTCATGCTGAAAGCCTGTGCAGCCAAAGATCTCCTTAGCATACAGGACAAGATGATACAGATCTTACGATCACCTATGGCAATGCTTCAGTCATGCATGATCTCACCAAGTCTTTGTTTTTCTGACAACGTCATAGCTCTGCACTTTCAGTTCTTGTTTGTCTTGTTCTCTGCATTAGTATACAGACCATCAGGGTGAGTCTCTAAACACCTGCAGTTCTAGGTAGGCATGTCAAAATCTCCTTGAAACTTTCACTGAGTGTATTTTCCCATTTGGCACCTTTTCTTAATTCTTCGCTTATTCACTTCATTATTCACTTAATTACATTCCCATCCCTTAATGAACATATGTTAAATTCCTTCTGTAGCTAGAAAGTCTATTTACTGACCCATCATCTTGGACACCAAGCAAATTTTGAAAACCGTTTATATGCTTGCAGAATTCTTGGGGTAGAAACAGTATTTTCTGCAGAAAATCACCTGTCACTGAAGTAATAACTTGACAACACTATCCAATTACCATACAGGGAAACATTGGATGTGTTTGCATTTTTCATCTTTGCCAAAAAAATAAATTAAATTAAAGACACCTGAAGGCATCTGCAACTTTGAAGGTTAATGGAGTCCTCTGAATACTTGAAAAGGCAGATATTTTTTGCAGCATGATACGTGTTCTTAGTCGAGGTTTATTACTGCTGTGACATGCTCTACTCTTCGCAATATTAAGCTTTCTTCAACCTTCTGGATATGGCTAACCAGCACATTACAAATGTCTTACTCCTTTTTAATGCCAGCTAATATCCACTAACCCTTAATCTAACAATCTATTTTCCAAATAGATGGTTTACACTGAATATTTATTTTTAATAAAGATCTTTGTAATTCACCTAAGAATTTCTTTTATTTACACCTTATTTATTCTCTGGGTAAATTTAGATTTTTCTCTGACATGAAATGCATTGTATTGAAAAATATATATTAGAAGTTACTTGTTAAAAAAAATTGGAAAAAACAGAAATGTCAGCATTTTCTTGGAAATGTATTCACAGTGTCGCAGACACTCAGTTATAAGTTCTTTCTTCCCTTCTCCCTTGCTTTCACATGTGTCTCAAACTCCTTCCTGGTACATTTTAGGGTTTATCTTTAGCATTTTTAAAACTGACTTTCAAACAGGAACAATCTCCTCTTCTTGCTGGCATAGGTTCTAAATGAACAGAATTGCAAGGATTTCATTCCATGGAAGCTCATGAAATTCATCAAAGGTCACTGAAATACACTGAAACTATAAACAATTCAAGTTTATATATCTTTTTTAACTCTACTGAAATTACTGAAATTAAAAAGAGATGACAACTAAAATATTCTATTTAATATCAGAATCAGAAAATCTGGGGGGGGGGAAAAAGAGTATTCAATTATTCTCTATATACCCTGAAATATACGTATGGTTTTACATATCTACATTTTAATTACTTTCAGCTTCTGAGTCCATTCAGAGGACTGGTATGCAGCAAGATGAGCCATTATGTCAGACTAACAGGGAACGCTTGTGCCAGTTAGGTCCAGTTTAATAGCCAAACTTAAAACAATACGAATTAAGTTAAACTGAATGAATTAATCAAAACTCTGAGTCATGTAAAGATTCTAACCTGAAAACTTACTCATATAATTTTCCTCACTCATGTTGCTTAGGATAATTACTGAACCAACATCTTATTTTTAATTGCTTAGTAATAGGGTGTATGTAATCCACTTCTAATTCTTCTAATTTTGTAAATGCTTTGACTACTCCCCTCTGTGTAACTAGGAGCATTCATGAGAATGGAGTAAGAAATCAGAGAACGTAGAAATCCAGAAATTCTCAAATTACACAGTTCATGTTTTGTGTTGGGCACAGGAAGGGATGAATGATGGCCAGCAACATTACGGGACAATTTTTGCTTATTTTGTTTTGGTGTGGGTGGTTTTTTGTTTTTGTTTTTTGTTGTTCTTGGGTTTTCGGTTTAGGGTTTGGTTTTTTTTTTTAGTTTAAGTGTATTTCATTCTGTTTATAACATACATCTGTTCCTAACACACTAAGAATAAATAAAATACAAAGCAAATTCCACTGAGACTATTGCGTGACTTAGGGGACTCTAAATTGACTGAAGTATTGTATTTTATAACCTTACTAATTTATTTGAATGTTTCTCAAATAATTTCCAGATGAGGTACACCTGGAATCTCCTATAGATATCTAGATGACTTGATGTTTAGAAACTTATTAACTTATTTTTTATTGTCAGTGATGAAGCACTCCCACCATTTCCAAGGATGTTTCTGGAGAGAAATTTGTACTAGTATAGCATTTATGACAAATGTTTAAATACCTCCTAAAAATAAAGATTCTAAAAAGCACAAGAGTAAATAAATTAGTAGATGTTGCAAGCATGGCGTAATCCTGGAAGATGACTTAAGAAAGTTTATCCAGTTATTCATTATGAAGTATCACCTCAATGCATTGGCATAACGGAATAAAAAAATTACCAATGGGACTTGAAGCCACACATTTAGTATATAAATATGAACGATAGGTGGATATAGATTTCTGAAAAAATTGATACTGCGATTCTTTTTGTGTGCCTTGCACACAAGTGTTGATACATCTTTATTTTCCAGTCCTTGACATAGACGTGTTGCTATGTTATTTCACTGTGCATAACCAAGCTTGAGAATTAGCTGCACATTTTTGTGCTTTTCAAATATTCTCCTGCTTTAGCTTGGAGAGAGATAACTTAAAATCTTGAGATTATCACACCATTGTTTCACTTACAGTATTATTAGAAGTACTGAGCTAAAATTGTCAGGTGCAGAAGACTAGCAGAAAGCCCCTGGTCTAATGTTAAAAAGTTCAGAATTGTCTGATCTTCTTCCATACAGAATAAGATATGTGAAATTAATTTTATCACATGACATTTGGATTAGCTTCCTGTATTTCGTTTATCTGGCATTTGAACACTATCAAAGTACATATATGTTTATAACTAAACTACAGACTAAATTTCTACCTCATATTTAGTTACTATTTTTTTATTATCCTTACAAAAAAAAAACCAAACAAGCAAAAAACCAAAACAAAGTAAGAGAAACATTTATTTCTTGCTTTCAATTCTTTAATAGATATTATTCCTGTAGAATTAATAGAGCAAAATCTGTTTTATCAAGGAGAATCTGCTTCTTCCAGAACATCACAGACAAAAATCTGACTGATTATCATTATCACATACAGTGAAAAAATATTGATCCAATCTTTTTGAATCTTTATATAAAAAACTTAAGGAACATAGGATGAATTTTACTGTTCCTATTAACAGAGAAATCCATGAGGAAAAGAGAGCCTTGCTATGTAGATCTGATGTCCAAATTTATTAAATTATAATTTAGCTTACAGAGATTTCATTGCAACCACAGAGAGCATTCATTTGAACTCTTTTTTCATTTTTATCTTCTTTTTTTTTTTGTTCTTTTCTGTTCCAAAATCACTTATGCTTCAGCTTACTCCAAAGTTTCATTTTTTTCTGTTTTGTAGTGTCTTCTTTATCTTATTTAAAAAAAAGTTACTTTTGGGTAATGCATATACTTAATCTCACACTATACTACAAGATAATTGAAAAAAATACACTGAATAATAGGAGAAACAGCACATTTAGATTTATATCTATTCAATCAAACTTCCAAGATTATATAATGTCAGTCACCTGTACATTGAGACATAAATGTATTTATTCTTCAGTGAGATAGTTAAAAAATACAATTCTGCTTCAGCAGTTTTCATACTTTTTATTAATTATATCTGTTCTGCTCCTAAAAACAAAAGATATTTGTCCACATCCTCAAGAGAGTTCTTGCAAATAAAAAAAACCAGTTGTTATCTGAAAATGACCATGTTTTACTGGACATGTAAAATTTTCTGAATTGGGCACGGTCTATTGATGTGTGTGGATTTTAATGGACTTCAAATTTAGATGTTCCAAAGGAAATTTCTGCCTATAAATGCTATTTTAGAATTATGGTGGGTTGACCCTGGCCAGCAGACAAGAAACCACCCTGACTTCCGCTCACTCCCCTCTCCCATGGGGTGTGGAGAAAAAGTAGAAGGAAGGTGAAAACACTGGTGGATCAAGATAAAGACAGTTTAATAAGAGGAAAAGCTTTATGTGCAAGCAAAGCAAGACTAGGAATTCATTCACTACCTCCCGTGAGCTGGAAGTTTCCTCACATTCTGAGAAGCAGTTACTTGGCAAGACAATCACCATAACAACAAGCAACTCCTTGCTTCTTTAGCTGAGTTTGTATTGCTGAGCATGATGTCATATGGCATATGTTCATACATAGACATCTGGTCAGTTCAGGACAGCTGTCCAGCTCTGTACCCTCCCAACATCTTGGAAGGTGTGAGAAAGAAAGCCTTGATGCTCTACTGTTCTGCAGTAAGCAAAACACTGATGTGTTACTGATACTATTTCATCATCAAATGCAAAGGACTGCTGTGAAGAAACTTGATTTCATAACTTCATAACTTCAGCCCAGCCAGACCAGTTGAAGCATTCTTTCAAAACACTTCTCACTAGCCCTAGGCCTGATTACAGCTAATGATAACATATAATAATTTTGAATGGCTTACGTGAGAAAGTAACTTTTTTCTTTTTTGTCACCAAATTATTCTGCTTTAGTGAGATGTTATTGTCTCTTGTAAGAATTTCATGAGTATTCATCTACCGATTAGAAGGTGTAATTTCGTTACTCTGCAATTATATGTGAAGAGGTATGTTAGTCCATCGTAAAACCGATGTCACGGAGGCAGAACTGTATGTGCAGCTGAAAAATATGACAACTACAATTTTTTTCCAGACAGCCAGGCTAAACTCACTGATGTCTGGCACCAGTGAATTAGTGGAAAGACTGACTTGCATGTAGGGGTAATGCCATATGAACAGATGGACATGGGTACAAATATCTAAGAGACCATCTATAATCATAAAATGTGTTTGTGAAGGGCACAAGTATAGCCAGGGAGTACCAGATGGTTGTCTGTCCTGAGGTTATAGAAATACAGCTATGGGAATGTACCAATCTTAATCCTTAGCTAGACAAAATCCCTAAAATTAATAAAATGTCTCCATGACAGATGAAGAAAAGTATTTTATTTTACTTATTTTTTAAGAAATATTTTAATCTTTCTTTAAAAAAAAGTAAATTCACATATATATACCTGAAAAGTCAATTTGCAGGCAATGGAGACGGATACTTCTGGGACACCTTTAATAAATTTTAACAAAAATTTTATTACATCAGATGAACTCCCAATTTAAAATTGAACTTATGGAAATGACAATGGCCTTTATTGAATGGATAAGAAATTCTGTTCTTTTATGTTCCAACTACAGATAAATCTTGCAAAAAAAATTGTAAAGATCCCTAGCATATCTTTCTACTGGAGTTTGGCTGTGATGCTGGCTTGCATTACATTTTCAAGTATAATTGGAAGTTAGTGATAAGGAATGTGGCCAATGAGAATAAAAAAGAAACTTTCTTCCTCTTATTTTCTTTTCCTTCTACTAAAAGTATCAATAATTTCTTTAAAACTGCACCTGAATATGTTGGGCACTTTTAAACAATTTCTCACTTCCCTTAGACTTCTATTAACATGTACTCTCTTGAAACTATGAATTTAACTAGCTTAAGGCATAATTTATATGCATAAAAGTCAATGCCACCTTCTAGAATGAACGATCAGGAATCTTTTCCTTCACAACTTTCATTGTGATGATGATGATAATGATGGTGATGACTAGTCACTATTGGTTTTCTTCAAAAAAATTTATTTCAGTTTTATTATTGATAATTTTATCTCTTCCTATCTTCATATACGATAATATCCTTGCAAAAATGCAAAACAATAAGATATAAATTTTTCAGCTTTTTATTAGAAATGAAGATTTAAGTCAGCAAACCTTTTTGTATGCAATCTCTTTGAGAACAACTGATTTTCTCTTCTGTCCTTTGTTTGAGACTCTGTTTCCAATATCAGAAGAAATCACTATTACAGAATCACAGAATGGTAGGGGATGGTAGGGACCTCTGCAAATCATGTAGTCCAACCCCCAAAAAAGCAGGTCCACCTAGAACCGGTTTGTCAGCAGTTAAGGCTGGGCCGACCACTAAATAAGTGCTGTCACTTAGAATTCTGAGACTGAGCTGGAAAGTAAAATCACTGAATGCAATGAGTTCTGTTCTAACGCAAACCAGGACAAAGTGGCACAGGATTGCTTCCAGGTGTGTTTTGAATTATCTCCAGAGAAGAAGACTCTGCAGTCTCTCTGGGTAGCCTGATCCAGTGCTCTGCCACTTTCAAAGTAAAGATTTTCCTCATGTTCAGATGAAACCTCCTGTCTTTCAGTTTATGCCCATTTTCCCTTGTCCTGTCACAGGGCACCACTGAGAAGAGTCTGTCTTGATCTTCTTGACAGCCTCCATTTATTTATAATCATTGATAAGATCCCCTCTTAGTCTTCTCCAGGCTAAACAGACCCAGGTCCCTCTCAGCCTTTTGTTGTAAGAGAGATGCTCCAGTCCCCTAATCATCTTCATTGCCCTCCGCTGGACTTTCTCCAGTAGTTCTTCGTCTCTCTTGAACTGGGGAGTCCAGAAGAGAACACAATACTCCAGATGTGGCCTCACCAGGGCAGAGTAGAGTAGAGAGGAAGGAGAACTTCTCTTGACCTGCTGGTCACACTCTTCTCAATGCACTCCAGGATACCACCGGTCTTCTTGGCCACAAGGACAAACTGCTAGCTCATTGTTAATTTGTTGTCCACCAGGAGTCCCAGGTCCTTCTCCCCAGAGATGCTTTCCAGCAGGTCACCCAAACCGTACTTCTCCCCAGGTGCAGGACCCTATACTTACCATTATGGAACTTCAGTACGTTCCTCTCCATCCCGCTCATCAGCCTGTCCAGGTCTTGCTGAATGGCAGCACAGCCTTCTGGTGTATCAGCTGCTCCTCCCAGATTCATATCATCAGCAAACTTGTTGAGGGTACACTCCATCCCTTCTTCCAGTTCATTGATGAATATGTTGAACAGGACTGGACCCAGTACTGACCCCCAGAGAGCACCAATAACTACAGGCCTCCAACTAGACTCTGCACCACTGGTCACAACCCTCTGAGCTCTGTCATTCATCCAGTTCTCAACCCACCTCATTGTCCTCTCATCCAACACACACTTCCTAGGCTTACCTGTGAGGATGTTATAGAAGTCAGTCTCTAAAGCCTTGCTGAAGTCAAGCTAGACATCTACTACCCTCGCCTCATCTACCCAGCCAATCATGCCATCATAGAAGGCTATCAGATTGATTAAGCATGATTTCCCCTTGGTGGATCCATGTTGACTACTGATAACCTTCTTTTCCTTCATGTGCTTAGAGATGAAATCCATAATGAGCTGCTCCATCACCTTTCCAGAGATGGAGATGAGGCTGACTGACCTTGTAGTTTCCCGGCTCCTCTTTCTTGTCCTTTTTTGAAAACTGGAGTGACATTGGCTTTCTTCCAGTCCTGAGAAAGAAATTACTAATACAGAATAAAATCTGTGGGTGGATTTCTCTCTCTCTGACAAACGTCCAAATAAACATTTACATAAAGTAAGGATGTAAAATCATGAACATGCACTGATATAAGCTGACATAATGTTATTGAATTGAATTCAATGTTTAATTTACACACACTGATACTATGTTTTTAGAACATGACTAATTTAGTGATATTACTTTGAACTTCTATCAATATGTCCAGAAATTCTGACTTTTCTCCTGTGGTCTTCAGCGTAATACTTCATGTTGAAATTCTGGGGCGTGTTTAAATTTAATTTTGCTCTTGCAAAACAATCTCCCTGTAATACAGATTAGAAACATATTTTAAGTATTTTGTGTGTGGCACTTTCAACAATCTCCTCTCATGTCAGTGGTCTTAAATTCATACAAATCCTTACGCTTTACAGAACTTGGCTGACAAATCCTGTGCTCATGGATGTGAGAAAACGTCCCATACACTTTATTACTCAAAAAGCATACAAAAAGCTGATGATCTAAAACATGCTATGAGACATTCTTTAGGCTTTTGAGTCTGTGGGAATGAACCTATACTGTCAATACACATTATACTGCAGAGTCATCAAGCCTTACCCTTGGGAAAAATAGTGTGGAACATACGATTCAACAGTCTGGCAAGTACTTTTTATAATACTTTAAGTTTCTGAAAATGATTTAAAATTCTTGCTGGTTTTATAAATACTCTGCCACTTTATCAGAATGTTCTTGAAACATTTTCGTAGACTGTATCATTCAGGGTCTGACAAAACAATGCGAGGGGCAATGTTAAGCTGTTAAAGACCATGCTTTATTAGATCCTGGTCAGTGCTGACTGTGGCAGAAGTGGAGAAAAGATGTTCATTATGTCAGGGAAATAAATGTTAAACAGAAAACAGAATGCCAGTTCCTTAACCTTCACCAATGTAACCTTCTCTAAAATGACAGAACCATGTCAAATTATAGAAGAAAAACAAGTAATAAAAGTTAATGTCAGTAGATCACAAACTAGACAAGAAAAAGCAGAAATCTTTACTTTCCTGAAGAAATGCTGAAAAATCATAAATTAGTTTGATATCCTTTCTCTTCTTCAAGTTTTAAAAAGACTATCAAGTTTTAAAAAACTATTAAGTTTTTAAAAAACTTTATTAAAAAAAAGCCAACAACGATTGTGTGCACTAGCTTTTGCTTCATGTATCAGCTATTTTTAAATTTCTGAACTGAAAAAGAAAATGTGAAATCAAGCATATGTAGTTACATATTTGTATCTTAAAGCAGCACTGATAGAAACATTAGAGAAAATTTAGAAAAAGTTGTTATATTAAATAATCTAAATTAATAATTAGAAATTTTACAAAAAAAGTGTTGGTAATGTTGGTTTTGCTTAAATCAACACGAGACATACAGGTCTTATCATTACTATTGAAAATCATATACTGATTCAAAATCTTGTGAAGCTGGCTAAATTAAAACACTTCCAATTATTTTAGTAGATATTCAATGAAAAAAATCCACCTTCATGACTCAGTAAGTGTGATTGACATTGACACATATCTCATTGATTTAAGCAAGACTGGCAAATGTTTATGTATCTAATTCCATTTTCTTACTAAATTTATCTCCCTCTGGCTGGTCAGAGTATGACACCGCACTCTAAAACGCTGCTAATCTGTACACACAAAGTATCTTGCTCAATAAAGTCTTAGCAGCTGGTATACTTTTCAAGAGTTTCATAACTAGCTTTTTAGGAATTTTTAAAAATATGTTTTATTAGAACTTTGGAATTATAAATATGAACTGAAGCGGTACTAAACAACTAATGGAGATTTGTAAATTTTTTAGTATCTTATTTCCTAATTATGATGTTAACTAATGTGCAGTATTTAAATTAGTGCTATGCTACAATATAACGGAAAACATTCTTTTTTTAACATATCACAGAATCACAGCACCACAGAATGGTAGAGGTTGGAAAGGAGATCTCCTACTCCAATCCCCCTGCTAAAGCATGTTCACCTAGAGCAGGTTGCACAGGATCACGTCCAGGTGGGTTTTGAATATCTCCAGAGGAGACTCCACAGTCTCTCTGGTTGACCTGTTCCCGTGCTCCATTACCCTCAAAGTAATGATATTTAAATTAAAAATATTATTTAAATTATTTTCAGGGAAAACTAGCTCATGGCTTATTGGCAGTGCTGGCAAAACCAGGTGCAGCTGTCTCATGAATAGGGATAAAATAACGAACACTACTCAGATTTTTGATCCTCCCTCAAATATAATGCATACTTGTATACATTAAGAACACCACAAAATGAATTTTCTTCCAAACTTAAAAACATTCCAACACTTTCAAATCAATTCAGTGGTTTGGGATGTTTTACTTCCAAAGTAATCTCTATATGATACAAGAACATATATGTATTATTCCTCTTACAGGATACAGTTTAAAACTTATAGAACATTATTAAGGAAATGTATATGGTGATTTACCATTTCTGATATCTTACTGACTCATAAAAGATTTTTTTAAAGTGCTACAGCACTTTAAAATATGTATGATCATGATCGTGTATGACCATGATCTATCCTAGAATTCTATTATCTTAAAACAAATAAAGTAATTTATATAAATAATTATGTCCTTAAGCTTGATACCTGTCTGTTAAGAAGATAAAATAAGTGTTTTTTAAACCTTGATTTTTATGCCTGCAGTAATCTCCTTAGAAATGAAATGAATATTTCAAAATCACAAAAGTAGATGAGATGCCTTTTTAGAATTTTCTACAGTGGTAGGGACACTTTGACATTTATAGACATGGGCACTTTTCAAATAGTCTAGTGGCTTTCAAATACATTATAACAGAAAAGAAAAATCCGTACATACTGTTAGTGAAGCACTAAATATGTTATGTTCCAAGTATTTCTAGTTACAAAACTATGCTTATTCCTAAACTGATTTTGAATAAATACTGATATCAAGCAATATGTAATTTTTTAAAAAAAATATACAATTTAAGTGGTATGTAGGGTATTGGGTTTGAGTTTGAATCAGAAAAAATAGTGTATTTATTATGTGGAAATACAAACCACGTTCTGTACTTACACTGTCTCATACTCTTGAGGCAAATCTTTGCTGACAAAACCAGCTTATCGGTATAAGGTTAAAAGTATTAAGGCTGTAAAAATAACATACTCTTTTTATTTCTACTAAATAAAAATACAGCTGTTGAGGAAGAGTGGCTCCAGTAATCTTATCTCTTGGTTCTACTTGAAGGAGACCTTGTTGCCCAGTTAATACTTTTTAACACAAATATCTGACTGATATTTTACTGATTTTTTTTCTGGATTTTTGTTATCGATTTTTTTCATAGAAACTAATGAAAACAAATACCTTTAAAACATGACTCAGTATGCACTATTGACATATCTGCCACACTGCATTATTTGTGTGTTCAAATTCAACAGGAAATCAGAAAAAGTTTTAACTTTATTATGATGGGGGAAATCTATACAATTACAATTACGAGGTTCCCCAAAAATTAGTATGGAGAACAATACTATAGTGTGGAGCCAGTTCCGTGCCTCACCTAAAAAATCCACTGCGCAGGCCTGAAGGGTGCACTCGTCGCTTGCAGTGAGCATGAGAAGAGCCCTTCCCAGATCTTTGTTTGCGAAGCCAAGCCATGATGATATCTTTTTGAAGGATCTAAATTAGAGGAAGTTCCTAAACATTGAAAGAAATAATGCATTTTAAGGTTCTTTTTTCTTTTCTTTTTCGTAATTTAAGGAAAAAAAATCCCTTGGAAAGTCATAAGAAAATTCCTAGCTCTTGCGTGATAAAAAATATGTTCACTGAAGGATGGATGTCCCAAACATGTAGGCTGCAAATCCTAAATTCTGGCTAAAGGACCATAAAGTCCTTTGTGGAGAGTCCCCTTTGGGGTTCAGTTACACCAGAACTGGTCCAGAATAGACCATAACAGCAACAGAGTTCTGACTGGAGATTATACCCCTTTGCTTCTACTGCTCATTACAGCCTTTAGGGAGTGACATAACTTCCTAAGTGACTCAGTTAACTCCTCAGTGTCAACCTTCAGATTGTGGCTCCTGGATATCAATAAAATAATTAACTTGTAGTAATCCACCCATCCTCTACAAAGGAATTTTTGTAGTATTACACAAGGTCACTCTTGGCACTGCCAAGACAGGTCATGAGTAGTCAAATGTAGTACTAGCAGATCACAACAGAAGTAAAATACCAAAATTGCTTGACCTTGCCCATGCAGCTTACTGGAAATAATCCCTGGACTGTGGCTTGCCTTTTTCTTCCCCCCACCTCTAGTTATGCGTAAGACAAGTGTTGAATGTCATGTATCAAATATTCAATAAAGGGCATAGGCAAAAAGCATTTTGTGAGTTAATTAAAAAATTTACCAGTACTGGTACTCATTCAGGCTCGGTTCTTCCATCATTGAGTTTACTAAACCCAAATGTCCCCTGCCGTTTAGCCACAACCAGTATAATTGTGTATATTGATGAAGTAAGTCTGAGTGGTTTGGGGTTTAGAGCTTGGTTTTGGGTTTGGGGGGTTTATTCTCCCTAGGGTATTAACTTTGTTCTGGCAATAATCAGGGGATAACATAGAAAGTGTGATGGTATTTTAATGTGTATCTAGAGAAATAAGGAAAGAGGAAATGTTAACAAAGTATGAAATGAAATGTTATTCTGCTGGCCTCATATGCAAAAAATATCAAAATCATAGATACAAATGTCAGAATAATTTAGTTTCTTAGTGGAAACAGAGTTGTTAAAGTTGTGAGTGAGTGCTTCTTCCATGCACCAAGAGTAGAGCTTCTTAATACTTCTAGACAGAAAAGCACTTCATTTCTTATTGGATCTGTTTAGTTCAGCTGGGAATGCCTTTGACTGCTTTTTAAAGTTCTGTATATTTTTAAGTGATGGAGTGAAACAAGCTGAGAAATACATATAAATGTTTCCTCCCATCTTCCTCATAATGGGTGATTTATTATCTCTTGAGAAGATTATAAGGCTTATTTGGTACATTCAACACTTAGTCCCAAACAAACCCTCTCAAAGTTCAGTGGCTGTTCCTTGGCTACAGAGGAGGTATCTATGTGCTCAAAATAATATTGAACCAGCCTTAATAACGGGTTAAAATGTATTGCAAACACAAATACCCCAGCTTCACCACGGCAAATGGTACCATTCATTTTTGATATCTTCATGCACACACATGCACGTGCACAGAAAAGAGTAAAAATAAACCTTCTTCCCTATATATACTTTTATCGATTTTCTGTGATCTACATAAAGGTCAAGAGAAAATACATTTTTTGAATTTCTTTCATAATGATGTGAATATATATATGTTTTCTCCATGTTTTTGCATCATAAATATTAATCAATTTACAAAATACCCAAGTTTCCAGATCAGTTAATCTGTCTTTTATTTGCAAAAACTTAAAATTGTTCAAGCTATATTTTTTCTTTTTTATTATCCCACCGTGCTTATTCTTCTCTAATAAAATAATTAGTAAGACAAGAGTAATAATAATATGCACCCCCTCCAATCTCCATTGAGACTTATTTAGTGGTCAACATCCTAGACCTTTAATTGTATCAAGGGAAATTCTAGGACAATATTAATAACAAATTTCTTCTTCAAGTTGATTGTGGTTCAAAAGTGTTATTTTTGCTGTGTTAAGAAAGTTGCCAGAAATCACCAATTTTCACTTCAAGATCCATATTTGAAAAATTCAGAAAAGCAAATTCAAGGGGACATGCAATGTTCACAATACATACACTACTTTTGTCAGTTCCATTAGTTTTGAGGGTGTATTTGCCAAAATTACGATATCTGAAGTAGACTCAAAATGCAAATGACATATTGTGAAGAGCAGTGAAGAGGGGAAAAAAAACTCAATCCAAATTTGTTTTGTAGCTTCAGTTCAAATGCTCTGATGTCTAGCCGATAGAGAGAAAATGTTCATGGAATAAAAACAGGTTACAGAATCTCTTCCAGAAGACAGTACAAATTTAAAAGTACAGCTTCAGTTGTGGTTCTGTGAATTGTACAATATTCCATATTGTTCCTCCAACTCCTAAACTTAAAATCTGGTGAAATATATCAGAAAAGAAAGAAAAGACATTTTGCATTAAGCAGCTCACGCCGATCCTTATGTGTTTGCTCAGTGAGCTACCAGTCAAACTGTGTGCTCTGTATAAAACTACAAACATCTGATTGCTTCTGTTGCAGTGGATAATTACGGTATTCTTGGGAAAATAGCCTCTCTGGTAAATTCTGCATAACAAGCCAGGAGCTGTGATGGAATAGGTAAGATAAGAAATTATTAATTGGAAATTTTAGCTTTCAAAACTCTTATATTCAGAATTGTATCAAGAGTAACAATTTAGTAATTTGGATTAAACTTTAGCTACTTAAATTCATAAAATTAAATCTATATTCATACACATATATGTTCTTATTATGCTTTTTGATTTTTACCTCAATATATCTATATATAAATTAAA
>NW_010425313.1:0-6376 GCF_000710305.1 Buceros rhinoceros silvestris
CAGGTCACTGGGAGGTGCTGGGCACACAAGTGTTTGGGACCCCACCTGGCAAGGGAAGTCCTTCCCCAGATTTTGATCTGGAAATAAATGCCTGTTGGTGTTGCAAACAGCAGAGCCTGCTCTCTAGCTGGAAAATATTGTTGTTCTGCTGTTATATAAAGGCAACTCAACGATTACCATGACGGGCCCTCGATGGAGGCCTGTAATAAAAGCAACACACAACAGGAGATATTACATTCACGTATTTTTGAGCCCAAGGGCTTGTCTATACTAAAGATTTTTTTTTTCTGTGAGAGACGTTAAAGAGACGCTCGTCCTGCCTGTGTCTGTATAGCTACATCTAAACGAAGGCTTTTATCAGCCTAACTGTGTCAGCAAGAGCCCCAGCTCTTAACTCGCCTGATTGCACTGGTAAGGCTCCTTAAGTGGAGGGACGCTTACACAGATTCTGCCGAGGAAGGAAGCGAGAGAATTGCTCCTTTCATCATGATAGCGTTTTATCTCGGGGGCCTAGTGCTGACATTTTGAGTGTCGTTAACCTCTGCTATTTTAGGACTGGTGTGTAGGAGCGCGTCACCACTGAATCAGGCATTCAGATACTTCTCTCCTGGGAATACTTTGCTCCTGGAAAAATGGCTGGTAAGATGTAATCACCTTGGTTAAGCTTTTCCTTTGAGAACTCTTGCCCTGTTTTTCCGATGAAACTCCCTCTCGTGCCAGCCATCCAGGACCCTGTTTTACTTCAGATACATGACGAGGTCCCCTGTGGATGACTCCATGCCTACTTTAAATGATGTGTTAATGTGTCATTCCCCTCCTCATTCCAATATTTCATTATCTTACAGCAAAAAAGGGTGAAAGGAAGGAGGCTGTGTTTCCTCTACGAGGCAGTGTTGCCACTGAAACCCCATCGTACCAAAACACAGCCTTCTGCAGCGACAGGGAGAGGAGCCACAGGCTCTCCAAGAGGAACGTCTGCAAGCCAAGAAAAGTGGCTGATGTTACTAGCACAGCCCCTACGTAAACACAGATTTGTGACTCTGCCTTGCAACAAAGGATCTGGCGTTACTTTTGTGAGAAGGGATGTTAGTGCTTATCTCCTCTGAGGACAGCGTACTCCCAGATAAGGAGAACTGGGAAGACCAGCCTCTGTAAATTGTCCTGTGCTGCTCATCAGGTATTAGCTCCAAGTTTCCATCTTTGTTCACCAGCCTTGTGCATTGTAATCTGCTCTGATTTTATCATCCTTCAGAAGAAAAAAAAAAAAGAGAGAAGAAAATTATGTGAAAACACTATCGCCAGTCTGATGGGACCTGTGTGACTCTCGGCAGTTCTGCTGCACAGTAGATTTCAGTCTACAGTTGTTGCCGCTGTGAACAACTTCCAAGGTCCGCAAAAGGCACAAAGGAATGGAAGTCAATAGATTAGTCCCACTGCGCAGGATCTGCCTCTCCACTAGCCGTCCACAAAGCAGAAGAGGTTGAAATTGCCTGCTGGAGTGCAATTCTACTCACACAGAATGAGAGAGATAAAAATACACTTCCTGCACTGAAAAGATGTTCATTAGAGCAGAAGAGCACAGGTAGGGAAGGAAACTACCTAGTGATCTGACTATCCAGTAGCAGCGGGGTGGCTGGGTTGGTGTAGCTACTTCTCGGGCTGCAGTTTGGTATTACAGCCGAGCTGATCCACAAGCCGCTTTCTGCCCATGTTTCCTGTTTGCATTCCTCTCCTGCTATTGCATCCAGTGGCTGTATGGCCACAGGGAAATCTGTTCATCTGCGTGGTGAGAGTGGCAAAACAACCATGCCATAAAAACTACTTTTTGGCCAGATCAGCCAGCTGAATCAACTCAGTCTGAAGCCACTCCATCGCCGGATTCAGCGCGCGGGAAAGGGCGGGGGAACGCAGCTGGGAGCAGCGGTGCAGTGTGACCACCACGATTTGGCATTAGCTCATGGCTCTAACCACAAGCTGCCCCTAAAAGGACAAACAACCTGATCTCATCCTCCCTTCCCACCTCCCGGCAGCGTGTTCCTGCTGCTGTCAGTGTTTTCCTGACCCCTCAGTGGACCAGGCATGTTCTGTAAGCCGGCAGAGAAGTAACCTAGGAAGCAAATAGTTTTCTGCCCTCTTGATAAGGTGAAGAGGATTGCTGAGACGTCCAGCGAGCTTAAGAGCTGGCAACAAGGATGCTGACGGGAGTGTGCGGTGTGCGGCTGGGAGCAGACCAGCGTGGCTCCTTCTGACTGCAGCCATTTCACAAAACCTTTTCTTGTTTTAATCCCAAGCAGGAAAAAGACCCCCAAACACCACCACAAAAAAGCGAGCCACAGCTGAGCAGATGGGAACCAGCTGCATGCTCTCCATTAAAAAGAGTGCATCTGATAATTGGATGGACAGGTTCAACACATGCTTTTGAAAGGTTTGTTATCCTTCTGTTTTCTGAATGGAAGGAGTGACACGAATAGCACCACATATTGCACACGTAACCTTGCTCTTCCAAAGAGTCGCGTGGGAAGGTCAGCAAACAGTTCTGCAAAGAAATCCCCTCTCTGCCTATCATTTCCCACACCACTGGGCAGCTTGAAGGCCCAAAGGTAGATACAGTTCATTTGAAAATAAAGGCAAAAGTGAAGGACACGGGAGGGGAGAAGCTGGGGTATGTAGCACAGTGCAGAGAATGTGTCTGGAACGTCAGAGCTCGGGGCAGGGGTATGCCATCTCTGTCCCCTTTGGGACATGTGCTCGTTGGGGCCAGACCCTGACCCAGAGGTACCACTCCTCCTCAAGGTGTTTTAAAAGAGCATCCATAGCTGGTCTGGATTTACATGGGTGCAAGTCATTCCTCTGGCTGTGGAGTTACAGTTTTTTCTGGGCAGATAGCCAAAAACGCCATTGCTAATTGCATCAATTTCCATGTTCTCTCTTCTGTAAAATCACTTTATTAGAGGAGTCGGTTAAATTCAGGAAGTGCTCAAATTCCAGGCTGTACCTTGTTCAGCAAGGACTTTGTGATAGCAGCGCTGTACGACTTCTCCCAACCTGTGTGCCTGTAACAGGCGTGATTGTTTACACAGTTACGCCGCTGCAGGTGCAACCGTATCAGCGTAAGATAATTAAACTGGTATCACTTACTTCATTAGACTGGACCGCGCTTTTATGATCAGCTGTAGCTGGCATGACTGCGTCGATGCTACAGGGTGTTTGCTGTCTGTCAAAACGGGAGTATTTAGTGAAGATGGACTTTAGCACGTGTACGTTTCCTCAGGAGTCGCTTCAGCTCTCTGTCCATAGACCCAGTGTTTGCTGACATGGCTAAAACGGCATTGCCAGACCCTACATCTGATTAACGGTTATTCTGAACCTCGTGTAACAATTTAGAGAAGTCAGTGTGAATGTCACCTGTCATGGCATAGGGCTGGGCTGGCCACCTGCCGAATGACAGACGCTCTCTATTAACCCCTCTGCCTTCCTGAAGAGAAGGACAATAAGGGAGAGAGACTTATGGGTTGGAAAAGAAAACTGAAACTTCTTTAATGAAAATAATAACAATAAAATGAAATATATGCAAATATATACAAAACAAATACTGAGCCCAACCCCCCTGATGTCAGTCACGTCACCGTCACCACTGATGCTGTGGGCAGGCACTGGGGAAGGCCCAGACTGGACTCGGCGGCAGACGGGAACCCGATGCAGGAGCTGGATTCCAGAACAGGATTCAGGGATGCACGGACTGGGATTGAAGACAGAACAGACAGAGCCCTGCTCGGACACCAGCCATTGACGAAGAGAGCTGGACCCTTGTGACCCCTCAGCTTTACACCGAATACGACGTGTATGGGCTGGAACACCTTGTTGGTCAGGGTAGGGTCACTTGTCCTGTCCGCTCCTCCCTGCAGGAACAGCCTCTCACTTACTGCACCCCACCGTGACACACAGGATTGAGCAGTGACCTCGGTCTGCCCAGGAGCGAGGATAAGCCAGAGCCTTTCTGCACACCAGTCCCTGGCAGGAGCTGTGCACACCGAGCGTTATCACCTCCAGGAGCAGATGCTGTCTGCACAAACGTGCTGTTAACTTCAGAAAGTGCCGTCACTTAGAGGAGACTGAGCTGGAAAGTGAAATCACTGAACAGAGTGAGCTCTGTTCTACTCAAAGCAGGACATCACCATAAACTACTACACAAATGCAAGGCAGCAGCGCAGTGTACGGTGTTAGCTTCAGAGCAGAGACAACTATTATCCGCCCCGCTGTAGAGAGGTCCCAGATGGGATCCCAAGTTGTTTCCAAAATTGCGGATGTGCTGCTGTCCTTCAGCACACGGCACTGTTTGCTCTCGGGTGCCAGGCAAGGTTAGACCATGCTTTAAAGGAGACCTCTTGAAGGAAAAAGAAAATGCAATTGTGGTTGTTTTCAGGCATCAACCCAAACTGCACACGGGTTTCTTCTTGGAAATTGCATTTGGGTTTCTATGGGGAAAGTTACCTTTCTCTTTTTGTTTCATCTTTTCTGTCTCTTCCTCTCTGTTTTTTGGAGCTTTCATTAATTATTAGAAAAAAGGAAACTATTCAATCCAGAATCCAGAGGAGACCACAGTGGGGGTCTTGCAGAAGTGGAAACACAAAATCTTGAGTTGGCTTATTTTTATCCACAGACATATGACATTTGAATAAACAATTAGTAATGAAAAAGGACAGATTTAAATGACTTAAGTGAATTTTCTCTCAATTAATCTTGCGGTGCCATTATATGCTTTGTTGGCCCAGATCTGCCCATTCCTGTAGGCCCAAACCCAATTTACTGTGTTTGCACAAGTGTTTGGCATGTGATCCTTGAGTTTAATGTGTCCTGAGCATCTAAAGAGTTACTGAGAAGATCCGCTGTCTGTCACACGTACTGTAGGGTGACCCTGGGCTCCTAAATTTCAGGAAAACCAGTAAGAATACACAAAAAAAGCAGCTTGGTGGTAGATGAGGTTGAGTGGTCACCAAACCAGGCAACAAAATGGGCAGATTCAATGTAGCTCCTGGGACAAAGATATTTTCCAGCAGGCTTAAAGAAAACCCCAAATTTTATAAAATTACTGTGATGAAGAAAGCCATAAGAGGAAAACAAAAATATTTACATATACCCTTTAGTCTAGATTGTATCAGCCAAAGCAATGTAGAGGCATAAGCACAAATCCGATTTGTTTTCCTTTGTGTTGCTAGCAGAGCTGGGAGTCCACTGCGCTGGAACGGTGCCTTCGTGGGTGGTTTTACCCACCTTTTTTAAGGTCAGCTCCTAACCGAAGAGCTTGCGTCCGTCCTCTAAGGAATGGCAGACAGACAAAGAGAAAGCCTGTAATTTAGAGAACTTGAACACTTTCTTCCTTCTGGTTCTGCTCTATTCCAGCCAGTACAACTCCCATGAATGCAAAATGAATGAAGACAGTAACGAGAGGAACAGAACTGCCATTGTCTGGAAAAAGGTAAATATTGTCACTAGTCACAAATGCAATTCAATTGCCAAAGCCTGGGGAATTTAATTCTCCCATTACCCTGGTCACCCTCCCAGCAGCCTTTCCTTCCAGACAGTCCGCTCTCCTCTCTCCCAGCCACAGGAGCTCTTGGGTAACGCTAGGGCTGGGAGGGATGTTCACACCTGGTTTATTTAACATAGCCATTCCTGAGAAGCTGATAACAATTTTCTCACAGCGAATTATTTGCATTTCTGAGCCCAGAGCACAGGGCCAGCCCCAGCCGCTCACAGATTTCATTTGAGATAATCAAAGGTTCCGCAGCTGTTGCTGCATTATGCCACCTCCTACGAAGCAGAGGACAAGTGACACTCCTCCAAAGAACAGCCCCCGCTGCAGGAAGCACACGGATTTCACCCTGGGAGGAAGGGCTGAGGGTCTGGTACCTGCGAGCACCAGGAAGAGTAGAAGAGCTGTTTGTTCAAGCGAGACTAGTGCTCTGTGGACGTTTTAATTGCTCACCGTGTAATTGCAATAAGTAGGTTGGTATTTTTAACTGTTAAACATTCACCAGCTTGAATTAAATAATTGATTTATTCTATATGATTTTTCTAGGTCTGCATTTCTTAGCGGAGGGCACTGTTGCTGGACTAGACTGCCTCGCTGGGACTTGTGTTTATTCTGTGTTTCTTTTTCCATGCAGAACCAGCTGTTACAAGAAGTACAGTAATTTACTGGCTGAACATAGCGTTTTCATCTTATCCGTGAATTAAACTAAGGGTTTCCTCAAATACATAAACTATCGGGAACTCTTTGTCATAACTACGTGGGAAATACTTCTTCGCTTACAGGATTCACGAGCGAGTCACTGAAGGTTCGAAGTCGTGCTGTCTGCATGCCAGGGAACAGCCA
>NW_010425313.1:6577-7030 GCF_000710305.1 Buceros rhinoceros silvestris
GGGCCAGCGGGTGGGGGTGCAGGACAGTATCTCGGGGCCATTGCCAGAACTCAGCTGAGGGCCAAGGACAAGAGCCTCAGCTGAAGCAGCTCTCAAGGGCCAGGGCTCAGTGCTGGTGGTGGCCTCCTCAGCGCGCCGCCCTGGGAGCGCTCCCCAGAGCCACAAGCGGGCCCTGAGTGCCAGCAGCCAGACCTCCAGCGGTGGGGAGGATGGGCTCAGGGCCCTGTGGCTGCCCGGACACGTAGCTTCAGGTAAATCTCTATTTTGTACTAGATGGGCCAGGATTCCACACTGTAGCTCAAAAAACCACCTCTGCAAATACAAGATTTTCTTCTGGAAAAATATTGCATTGTTTGTTATTGCATTATCCCAGACCAGAACTTCTGACTCCTCTCAAAATTTGAACCTCCATCTTTTTCCTAATGTATCATCTCCTGGTTACTGCCCTTCCCT
>NW_010425313.1:7190-8554 GCF_000710305.1 Buceros rhinoceros silvestris
ACCGCAGTGTAACAGCAAGTTTCTGATTTATAAATCCAACTTGGAGGCACCATGAAACGGAGCAGAGTCGATGTAACTTGTCCGTCCTTGCTCCGCAGACAGCTGCGCTACGGGGGAGGCAGGCAGAGAGCCACTAAAGGGCAGCTCTGCCCTGCCTGGCAGCTCTACAACCAGAGGCAGAGCGGGCTGCAGCACCGTGCCTTGGCCATCCCTCGGTCAGATGCAGCACTACCAGCAACATCTCGCCTCGTCTCTCCAGCTGGGACCTCTCCAAGACACTACGCTGCAGTTTGTGGAGAAACCTGCTCCACTGGCACCAGCTGGCATGCTTGTTGCATGGTACAGCAAAGCTGGCACCAGAAGAGAGGAGTAGTCTCGCATTGGCTAAATGTACCAAACATTTGCTACGGGAGAGAGCCCCTCAGGAGCCAGATAGGTTTTCTGTAATTATTTCCAAAATCATCTTGTCAAGCAAGATGCTTGCGGAGCATCCTGGATTTAGCTTGGCCTCCGAACACATAAGGGCTGCCTGGTTTCAGGACAGTCCTGCCACGAAGCAGAAACACCTCTGGGGTTGCTAGTATCGAGAATGAAGGATTTCCTTCCATTTGGGTGAAACGTAGCCAATCCAGCGGGGATCAGTCAGAACTTCAGTTTGGTTTACTCTGAGGATGCACCTTAGGATAAAGAACTTAGTTTTGTAGAGCAGGAACTTTAAGATTAATCTCACTATGGATTAAACTGTACAGCTGATGCCACAAGAAAATGCACAAACCCCTGAAGCCAAGCAGGAAATGTTTCAGATCAAAACTTCAGACAATTCTAACACAAGGGATTTTATAAAGGAACTAACAAATCTGAAAGTGAAGTTGGATCTGAGGCTGAGGTGACAGACTTGTAAAGCAGGTTGCAGGTTTGTACGAGGAGGTGAAACCATCTGTTCTGCTGTTAGTCTGGGCCATGTGACAGCACTGACTGAACAGCCAGTCCGGAGGACTGTGTGCCCAGGAGAGCTCTAACTGTGCAAAGAGGATAGACCCTTGTTCTGCAGTCTTCGGCAGGAAAAACCAACCAATATGGTGCTATGTTTGATCCTCAGACAGAGTAAAAATAAAAATAAACCCCCAAAACGCTAGTGAAGAAACTACAAAGGATTTTCAATTGGTTGTAAAATTTCTTTTGAAGCTTAGATGTCTCCTCATCTGAATCAAATTCTGCCCCATTTGTCGGAAACGGTGCCCTGTGTGGCATTCACCCTCTCAAGAAATACTAACTGGAAATGAAGTATTCTAAAGCTTCACATTTCTTCTCCCTTTCACCCAAAGGCTTCAAAGCACTTTCTAAGTGTGACAATAAAATCTCTT
>NW_010425313.1:8703-9487 GCF_000710305.1 Buceros rhinoceros silvestris
GAGATCAGCAGATAGATCTAAAACCACCTTGCATGGTAGATAGACTCCTAGGCGGTGTGACCAACTCCAGGGGATAGCCCCAGAGAGGGCGTCAGGCTTCAGCGGGGGGTCCCTGAGCGGAGGGCACCCCCACAGCCCGCCCTGCATCTGGGCAAGTTGCAGAACGCCGCGGTTCTCTTCCTTTGCACTGGCTTCGTGAACACCAGACGGGGATGCGCCGCTTCCCAGCCGTGCAGCCTGCATCTCGGTTTGGGTGAAAACGTGACCGAAAAGCACTTCACGCTAATGCGGGCTTTCCCTGAGATCCTCCTGCGAGCAGGATTGCTCGCACTGGGAACGAACCTCCTTAGCTGCGCACGGGAGCGACTCTCCCCCCTTGGCAGCACATGATAATAGTGTTGTTGTGAACGGTGTTTCACGGTCACAAGGGAGTGAGCTAATTGCAGATACAGCTCTTGGAGAAGTAATTGCCTTGTACTCTTTTTTCTCTCTCTGGCTCATTTCTTTCCTTTCCCATGTGAGGCCGGAGGTATGTTTCCTGGGAGAGGAGTAACAGCGGGCAGTGGCAAGACACCACACTGCCTTCCAGCTGGAGCAAAAGGCTTTACGCCTGTGACATGGAGCTGTTAAAAACCATTACTCCTGTCTATACAGCAACCAACCCCCCCACACAGAGCGTTCAGCAGCAGTTCTCCAAACACTGATGTAACCCCCTGCACGCTGGGGAGCGAGGGCTGTGGCGGAGGGAGGCCTGCGACCGGGGCAGGCACCCAAAGCGGCGCTG
>NW_010425314.1:0-6841 GCF_000710305.1 Buceros rhinoceros silvestris
GGTCCGCTGTCCGCTCCCTGCTCCGCCCCGGCGCTGGGTCTTGGCCGGCTCACGGGACTCTTCGCTGGGGTTTTCGACCTGCTCGAAACCTGTGGCGCTGCGGAGGGTTCCGGCGCTGCGGTTATCGAACGGCGTGTAGTAGGAGATTCCCGGTGTAAACGCGGAAGAGCTCATCTGGCCTGGCTGCGGTCAGCTGCGTGCCCCGCAGTCTGCGTGCCGGAGCTCTGCCCTCAGAGGGGAGCTGTCGGCTCCTGGTGATGATAGTCCTTGTTTCTTCAGGCAGCTTTGTTGAGTTTGACAAGGAACCGAGGCGTTGCCACCTATGCTCAGACACTCCAGAATATTCCCGAGACCCAGGTCACCACTCTGGACAATGGCCTCCGCGTAGCTTCAGAGGAGTCCAATCAGCCAACGTGTACGGTAAGTTTAAGATAAATTAAGGGCTGGCTTGAAACAGTCAGCCTTGCCTAGTCTGTAGCTGGTCTTCTAAAAGTGACAAGCTCCTATTTGAAACAAAGCTTTTGGCAGAGACCCTACCCCTTCTCATTGTTAACTGGCGGGATTAATGTCGCGGCAGAAGGCCTGGCCTGGCTCTGTGTAAGCCTGTAGTTCAGCTTTCACGCTCTGCAAGTTCTCTCAGCCTCACAGTTCTCACGTAAGCAGTAAGCGACCAGCAGTAGTTATATTTCTGCTAAAGCTAGCAAAGGCCTTTGCAAAGCTGCTCGATAAAAAGCCAAAATGTGCACAGGAAGCACTTGTGGTGTTTGTTCTTGATTTGGAGCCACTAGTGCAGTGTCTGTGGAGCAGACTTCCGGTCTCTGCTGTTACATTTGCGGCATGAGGCTTGAGCGTGCTGTTTGTTTTCTCATACACGTACTTGATGCTTTTGGTGTTAGGTGGGTGTATGGATCGGGGCAGGAAGCCGCTATGAAGACGAGAAGAACAACGGCACTGGTTACTTCCTGGAACACCTGGCTTTTAAGGTAAGATCTGACCCAGAACTGTGCCAAGAGCTGTTTTAGATTGTGCTCTTGCTTTGGAGGCCGAACTATTAAGAGAGAGTATAAACAGGTTATCCAAGTCCCAGAGTCTTTGCACATAGTGTAAAAGTAAACCTCAGGAGGTACCTGGCCTGTGTGGTGCTCTTTGTTAGAGTATGTGGCAGCTTGGAGGCACGCGTGAATTAGGGCAGCTCGTATTTGCTAGGTGGTATTTCCCCTCTTAAACAAAGAGTAACAAAGCTGTAACAAGTGAGACCCGGTCTCTGAGGCTGTGGTTCCAAGCCACTCTGAGGCGCACCTGTAGGACCGTGTCATGAAGCAGGTTTCTTTAAGTTAGCAGTGTTGCCCATGGCCGTTTATTTTTCTTTGGGTTATGTTTCTTAACAGAATGGCAAAGTTGCAGAGCCAGCAGCTCTTTTCAAGCAGTGTATCTGCTGATCGGCTCTAGGGCAGAGGCATCTAAGCCTGGGACTTGCTGGCCTGAGTTCAGCCTGTGCCGTCATAAGCAACAGCAGCATCTGGCTTGCTGCTAAGGAGAGGAGCTCTGTGTCAGAAGTGTTTTTCTGCTGCTGTTCCAGCTTCTGAATATTGCTGCTTGCATAGCTAGAAACCTGCTTGTTTTGTAGTCGAGGCTTGTTCTTGGTTTACTTCTGTGGATGTGATCTTCAGCCGTTGTTGTCATGTAACAGAGGTCTTCTCCTTCCCTGCTGGGGATCTCCTTGTCTTTCAAAGTACAGCTCAGCTATCCTCTACGAGAGTAAAAAAGCCAAGTTGTAAATCTCTTGCTTTCTGCATTTGTTCTTGGCTCTTATGAATCCTGTGACGGATTTTATTTTTCTAGGTCTTTATTCTTTTCCTTGCTTGCGTGCTGCCTGAGAAGGAAATCTGTTTGTTTCAGAGTTGCGTCTGTGTGTTGTCTTTTAGGGCACAAAGAAGCGTCCTGGTGCTGCCTTTGAGAAGGAGGTGGAGAGTATGGGTGCTCACCTGAACGGGTACACCTCGCGTGAGCAGACTGCCTATTATATCAAAGCCTTCTCCAAGGACATGCCCAAAGGTAGGGCTGATCTGGGCATTAAGCAAGTGTGTGTGCTTGTGTTTCTCTCCCACCAGCATCCTTCCTCACAACAGGCCAGGGAATGAAGTTGTAGCTGAGCAGTAAACTGGAGATTCTGGTTGAGGAGAGTGCTGCCGTGACAGTGTGCTTCAAGTGTGCAAGTTCACGTATTGCCAAAACCAGTTTTGCCAAGCTCTTCTTGTACCTGGTTGTTGCCAGGAGGGAGAGTGGGACTCAGTAATCTGGTTGTTTTATGGAGCTGAGAAACTGAGGTCAGCGACAGCTCCTGTGTCAGGATTCCTCAGTGCGGCTCTGGCAGGAGTTGCCTGTGGCCTGTGCTCCCATGTGCAGACCCCTTTTTGGGTGCGTTTTGTCCACACGTGAGCGGTGATGTGAGTCAGAGGTAGGGGCTGTGCTGTAGGTGTGGGCTATGCTGTGGACGTTGCTTGCTCTCTGGAAGGATTTGGTGTGTTCCTGCAGCAGTACCTGCTTTGGACGTGCTTCATCTTCTGCAGTTCCTGCCTGCTTTCTGCTAGCAGTGAGGCTTGGCAAGCTGGCTTGGAGACTTTGAGCTAAACCAGCGCTGCTCGTCCCTCGCCGGTGCTGGGGCAGTACTCATCTCTGTTATGGGGCATGCCCTCCCCAGCGTGATTTGTTGCGCGCTCCTCTTGTGGTGCTCCAGCTGCCTGTCTTTCCTCCTTTCAGTAGCACTGGTGGCAGGCAGGCAGCAGGATTGCTAATGCAGGAACTGTGTTGCAGTTGTAGAGCTTCTGGCTGACATTGTGCAGAACTGTGCCCTGGAGGACTCTCAGATTGAGAAGGAACGTGGCGTCATCCTTCAGGAGCTGAAAGAAAACGACAGCAACTTGACAGAGGTTACCTTTGATTACCTTCACGCCACTGCCTTCCAGGGGACTGCGCTGGCCCGCACTGTCGAGGGGACCACAGAGAACATCAAGTGAGCAACAGGCTGGCTGTGGTGCACAGCCCGCGGGTTCAGTCCTTGGGGTGCACGACCACCGCCCCTCAGTAGCAGCGGCTGCACGAGGAAGCCACAGAGGTGCTCTGTGCCCCTGGGCCTCTCACTGTGTTTTCCCGTCGGTGCTGGTGAAAGCATAATGCCGCACACGTTCTTTGGAACCTCCCTCGCACAAGACGTGAGATCGGCAGGCCTGGTTTGACCCTTCCCCAGTATGGCACCGTTAGAGGAGTGGAGGGCTAGGGGTGCCTATTAAAGCAGCAGCCTTGAGCATGCACAGTGGTTGGGTGCCGCTCGCTCAGTGACCAGGGTCAGTACTCTCTACCCTGTTTTGAAGTCTACCCTTAGATCTCTATCTTGGCCACCAGTTCTCTCTGTGGTGGAATTAGAGTACAGGGAAAACCCAGGCAGTGCAATCTTGCTTCTAAAAAGCGTTACCCCACAGCTAAGATAATCAACAGTATCACTGCTGTCTCTGCACTGTGAACGTGCTTCTCCTAAGCCTCTCATCCATCCAGCTTGAAGATGGATCATATACTGGGTCCCTCTGTTCTTTCTAGGCATCTGACTCGAGCAGATCTGGCTTCATACGTTGATACTCACTTCAAGGCACCTCGTATGGTCCTCACGGCTGCCGGAGGTAAAGTCTAGACCCTTTGATTCTGGGATGCCGGGGTATTTTTAAGCTGGTGATCAAACGCCTTTCACACATCTCTAATGTAAAATTAGATGATTTTGTTAAATTAAGCCGTTGGAGTCTGTGACTCTCTTTCCCGTTGCCAGGTATTTCCCACACAGAGCTGGTAGATGCAGCTAGGCAACACTTCAGTGGAGTGCCCTTTACCTACAAAGAGGATGCTGTGCCCATCCTCCGGCGCTGTCGCTTCACAGGGAGTGAGGTAAAGTTGTTCTGGTCTCAAACAAAATAAGAAGCTGCTGCCAAACTGTTGAATGAATGTGAAACCAGTTACAGCTGCCTTTGAGAGGGAAAATCTGTTTGTATATCCCAGAGAAGCTGATGATGCAGCATCTTGGTAGTGCTTGTATTGCCACAACATCTTTGGGTTTTAGATAGGACCCAAATCCAATAGGAACGTGAGGCTGTTGCTCATGTCATCTGCTGGAAAATTAGTATTGGAGCAGCTGGTTTGTGCTCAGTAGTGCCTGAGACTATTTCATGTCAGTGAGTAATGTCACGTCCCCCAGTTGATTAGCTTGGCCTTGCAGCAGGCTGCAGACAGAGCCGTGGTGCTCATGCCATTCTCCCCTGCCCCGTGGTGATTTCCTAGATCCGTGCCAGAGACGATGCTCTGCCCGTTGCTCACATTGCTCTTGCTGTGGAGGGGCCAGGATGGGCTGATCCAGACAACGTTGTTCTCAACGTGGCTAATGCTATCATTGGACGCTACGACCGCACTTTTGGAGGTGGTAAGGTAAGAGGCTTGTGAGCGCGATGGGGAGAGCCTGGAGCCTTTTAATGTGAAGTACTGTGGAGATCCTGGGTGAACGTGCCTTATTGGAGGCTGTCGTGGTTCGCTTCCAGCTGTGAAGTGGTTAGGAGTCTGGAGACTAGGGTAGAAGTGTAATTGAGGCTCATCCCGGACAGTTCTGGAGAGGTGATGTGGGCAGGCGACCTGAGCTCTCTAAGTTTGGAAGAGGTTTAGCTGATGAATTCTCAGCAGCTTATTTTTGCATCCACAAACCAGCTGCTCGGTGGGAGTGGAAGGAGGACAGAGTAGTCCGTAGTCTCTAGTTGCTTTACAACTGCAGAGCAAGTGGAACTCATTTAAAACCCCAGTATGGCATCCGTTCTCATCTGGAACCTGGCCTGCATAACTGTGCTAACCCCTGCTATGGAGAGACCTTGTAATTCCCATGTTCTCCCACGATGGTACACGTACCAGCTCCTCATCCACGGCTGGGAAAGGAAATGATTTTGCTGGCTGGACTCTTAGGCCATTGTCTGTGGCTTTTCCACCAGCGAATCTCATCTGTTGACCACATGAAGGGGCTAAATTAAGCTCTGCTTCAGCAGAGCGTTCCACTTTGTCGTGTCTGTGGTCTCTGAAAACAGCTCAGTTGGAAAGAATTTGAGCTTCAAGGAAGCTGTAAGACTGAACTGGCTGATGGTATCTCCTTATTTACAGAACCAGTCCAGCAGGCTGGCTACGCTGGCTGTGGAGTATAATCTCTGCCACAGTTTCCAAACGTTCAACACCTCTTACTCTGATACCGGCCTCTTTGGTTTCCATTTTGTTTCTGACCCGTTGTCCATAGACGATATGCTGTACTGTGCTCAGAGAGAGTGGTAAGTATGTCAGCAAAAGTTCTGCTTAAATCTGACCCTTGTGTGGGAGACGGAGCTGGTGCGGGGAGCACGTGAGCTCTTCAGAGAGCTGTGCCTCTTTCTGAGCTTCTTGGTAACTTCACATTCTAGTTAAGTGATCCTGTAAGTGGTTTCTGTAAGCGTCTTAGGATGTGGCTCTTGAGGAGCTGTTTTAATCCTTACAGCTCTTCAGGTCTTTCGTTCATGCTTCCAAATATTAGTGCTGAGGCTTTGCTTTTTTATGTACAAGTGAGATCATTCCTTACAGACGGCTTTACCCGGTGCCCAAGAGACGTATCTCCATTGTCTTGTTAAGCTTAAGCAAAGCAGACAGAGTTCCTGCCTTTCAGACTGTTGCGTTGTGGCTGATAAATGCCCCACCGCAGGAGTCGTGCCAGTATTTCGGGGCCGTCTGTCCTATTGCATATAAGATATACGTATATCCCAGCGATGGTTTGAGGCTATATCTGAGACTCAGAGCTGACCTGTACTGCGTGTGGAGCAGATGGAGTTAGCCCTTGCCCCAGAGACCTTGCAGTTGGCAGGGGAGGAAGGGATTTAGCAGCTGGAGTCCAAACAGACTCTGTGGAGCTGTCTTGTTCTTTCAGCATCAGTTTCCGTAGCAGCTTGCCATGCGCGGGAACGGCTGACACGCCTTTCTCCTTTTGTGATAGTGTACAGCAGACCGCTTGCTGCTATGCCTGATGGGCAAGCTAGAGCTGGCACAGGGCTACGTAGACCTTTGTGAGCGTACCTCAGCGTGTAACCTGCTGTCTGATATCCCTGGCCTGTAAGCTCAAGCTCTTGCCTTGTGCTGTTCAGTGCTCTTAGCTGCTCTGTGGTATTCAAGAATGAATCTCAAGCCCGAAAGACAAGTGATGTTCATAATAGCTTATTTCTGTAGGGGCTTGGGAAAGGGAGGAATTAACTTTCTGTCTGAGGAGACAGTCATCTTTAAGAGCTTTAGTGGTCTTTCCATCTCCTCTCCAGGATGCGTCTGTGCACTAGTACCACAGAGTCAGAGGTGAAGAGAGCCAAGAACTATCTCCGAAATGCGATGGTGGCTCAGCTGGATGGTACGTTCTGCTGTAGGGGCTGACCGCTGTGCAGCTTTCGGAGAGCTGCCACCCTTTCTCCTGGGGAGCAGGAGCTCTGCTAGACAGGCACTGCGCAAAATGTCTTTTCCTCTGCTCTGTGTTCCACCTGCCATGCTGTGAGAGCAGCCCAGCCTAGCCTGCCGTGCCCCAGACTAGCTCTGACTGTAAACTGCTGTCGCTCTGTTGTTGGGAGGGAATAGCATGCTGCCTGGTGAAGTTAGGATTGAGACCCTTGAACTGGTGTGCCGTGGCTGTAACGCTTTGGAGGCCGGTGAAGCAATCTTTGTATCGTTTAAGGCCTGCTGGAGCTGCTTGGAGTGGTAACGATGACTGGTACTTCATGAGAAGCCAGTGTAACGGCTGGCGGGCACTTCGTCACGCTCT
>NW_010425314.1:6970-12554 GCF_000710305.1 Buceros rhinoceros silvestris
TGACCATGTGGTATCTTCAACATCTAGGTACCACACCAGTCTGTGAGAATATCGGAAGCCACCTCTTAAACTATGGGCGCCGTATCCCTCTGGAGGAGTGGGATGCCAGGATTGCTGTAGGTATCCGTTTGTTCTGGTTGGGGTCCCCGAGCATGGCTGGTGTCAGCGCTTTTTGGCCTTGGTTTTCTGCGGTGATGTGAGGTTTACTTCTCTCCTAGTCAGGCTGCCTGGAGCCCAGGCTTTTGATGCTCACACTGGCCAGCTCACTGACTGGTGTAAGGCTGGTGTAAGGATGTCAGAATGTCTGGCATAAACTCAGTATGTCCTGTGTCCCTGTGGCTGGATTCAGTCCATCCCAGAATGAGGGCATGTGCCTGTGTTAAGCAGCACAACTTGAAATTCCTTTAACAGTTTCCCTAAAGGTGGACAGCATGTAGCTGCATAATTCTGCAGCCACTGCGTCCCTTGGAAGGCTTCAGACTTTGGGCTGCCATGTCTTCTGTACCCTCAGAAGAACGTCCTGTGTGGAGTGTTAGCCATCTTCTCAGACAAGAGCTGCTCAGTTGGTGCTGATGGCCCCCAGGGGTCTGACAGTATCTCTTTAGTGATCTTGATATGTAATGGCAACACTAACATCTAACTTGGAGAAATGCAGGTTTGCTAGAAGGGTCATTAATTGCTTGTTTGGTATTTATTAGGCCGTTGATGCCGGAATGGTGAGAGATGTCTGCAGTAAATACATCTATGACAAATGCCCTGCAATTGCAGCAGTTGGTAAGTAGTACATGGCAACCGGTACGCGGTAGCTCCAAAAACCGGAAGGAGTCAAGAGCTGAGTGGGAGCGAGCTGTGGGCAGTGTTCGTGTGTCTGTTCTGGGCTCCTAACCACTCTGGCCTTTGTTGGTATCCTCGTACCCCTGCCCGTTAGATTCTCCAAGGCTCATTTGCCAGGAGATCAAACCTGCAGGTGATGGAGAGGCAGTGGCAGTGAGCTGCTGGCTGTCCTCCCACCTCTGCTCGCTGTAGAACCGTGACTAAGACTGGGAGTCCCATAGCTGGGTGCGGGCCCAGCAGCGTCTGCCAGGTGTCCTTACCCTGGGGTCATGGTGGTTTATGTAAGGGAAGTGAAGGGACTTGATTCTCTTGTGCTGCTCTGGCATGTCTGTCTGGCCAAGGACAAATTCCTCCTGGAAAACCTGCCTGAGCAGCTCAGCTCTGCTCTGCTGCCTCCTTCCTGTGTTGTGGATTCCCCTCCTCCATGCAGCTGTTTCCTCTGGCCTTCAGAGCGGAGCAGCTTGGGAAAGGGAGATGATTTTTGAACAGGAAGTTGGAATGAACTAGGCAAAGTCTCCGTGACTCGGTGGCTGCTGTATTTCATACCTGTATGTGGATTTGTGCTGAGCGTAGTGGAGCAGCATGAGGAAACTTACTCTGATGAAACAAGTAACAGCTTCTCTGTCAAGAGATGGTACCTGCTGGTTTTCCTGACGCAGGTTTGAGCTATAGTTGCTAGGTTTGTGCGTAGCTGCCCTGCATCGTGAGCGCAGTCTGCTCTGCTGCCAGCTGCTTTAAGACCCTGGGAAACTGCACGGGGATTTAAACTGCATCTCCAGTGACTAATGCGTGTTTTGTTCGCTCAGGTCCCATCGAACAGCTCTTGGATTACAACCGTATCCGCAGTGCCATGTACTGGGTCCGTTTCTAGGACGTGTTTCTGCAAGCTGGAAATAGCGAAGCTGTGGACTGTGACGGGTTCCCTCTGGTTCCAAACGCCCTGTGCGCCGGGGGCGGGATGAGTCCCGTTAAAATGGCTGTCTTGTCAGTGTCCTGTGTATAAAAATAAATATATCCTCGGTGGAGTTGGTCCTGCTGCGAGTCGAGTGTGTCTTGCTGGGTCACGTGTGTAGGCATCGTTGATATCACCAAACTGGTGAGATAATGGACCAGTCAGTCTCGATTGGAGTCAGGCAGGACTTATGCTAGAATCTTGTCTGTCTGTCTGTCTGCAGCCCGGCCTCCTCAGTCCTGAGCTGGCGGTGTCCTGGTTCAGAGGAGTGGACTTTAGGCTGTCTGAAGGAAGTCTTTCCACTGGTATGAGGCTACCAGGGGAGCTCGAGCTGTTTCTGTGGTGCCCCTCTGTGCCGGCAGCAGTGTGGTCAAGCTCAGGCTGTAGCAGTGCTGTTTGTGCAGACCTGAGAACAATGGGCCCTTGTTGGAGCCCTCTGTGCTCTCCTGCTCGTCAAGGAGATAAAAATACGTCTGTGGAGAGTTGGGCCTCTTCTGTCTCTGGGATGTGGTGCTAGTGTCTCTGACCTGGCTGTTTGTGACCCTCTTGCTGGAGTGGCCGCCTCTGCTGTAGGGGCAGTTTATGCAACTCCTGTCTCCGGAATCGGGTACGGACAAAGCCGGTGGGCTGAGTTCCTGCCAGCGGCTGGAGCTGGTGAGGGTGGGCAGCCCGGCCTGGCCTGGTGCTGCCTCAGTGTGATTGAGGCGGTTGTCTCTAGCAGGGTTGGGATGGTGTGATGAGCTGGAGCTGTTGCTAGACAAACATCGTTCCAGAGCCTGCGTGGGGATATGTTACCTCTCATCTTAAGCTTCCTGTGAAGCAGCTCAATAATGAGCAGAGATTGTTGTAGAGTGTGTTGGTCTACAGATCCCTTTTGCAGAGGAACCTCCTTCTAATCTAGTCAGTCTGAGCTATGCAACAGCTGAGAAGCTGCTGACCAAAGTATACAGAGTGACCTGGCCTGCACCTGGCCGACAATCTCCAGGTCTGAATAGCTGACAGAGCTCCTCAGCCCTTTCTGCTTTTTCTCATGTTAATCTGGTTGTGACTCCCTTGTCTTCCCTCCGGGAAACTGGAACATGGAACATAAAGGAAGAAACTGAGCAAGGGGGATGGAGGAAAGCTTCCCACCAGGTGGCACCAGCCGGTCACGGCTACCCTGGGAAGCTGGGAGGTACTCCTGTTTAATTCTTCTCTTTGGGATAAATCTCTCTGGGATTCTCATTTAATTTCCAGGTGCTGCCCTGACAAGTGGGATTTAAAAATAGTGTAAAAGTTTCTAGGAGTTAGTCATTTCACTTGAGACTAATCCAGTGTGCTAAAGCATTTGTGCTGAATCTGGATTCTTGATCAGAGAGTCAGGACGTCTGAACTCATCGCGTACGCTAGGCAAGTTTGAAACTGTTAAATGTTCTTGATGCAATTTGGGTTTAACTGTTGTCGCAAGCTCTGGCTCGTTACAAGCGTGCTGAAGGCTGATGAACTAAACAAGCTCACTTATGCCTCAAGCTTTGTGGAACCAGTAAATGATTCTGTCTTGGTTTTGTGACGGCAATCAGACTATAATCCTCTTTTGTCTTCCATTGCTATATATTTCTGCCCCCCAGGTGAGCTTCCAGGGTGTTTTTCAGTTGGTGATAAATACAAGCAAAGGGAGTTGTACATCCTTGCTTTAGCATTTCCTGCAAGATTCTTCTCTGGAGGTGTCTGCTTGGGAACTGTTGTTTTCCTCGAGTAATTCCGCAGGCCCTCCTGCACTGCGTTGTGCTAGGAACAGATTCCCTCCCCTCTGCAACTGCTGTCTTCCAGATTGCTGCTGCAGGAGCAGCAGGCTGGCTGCACTGAGCAGCGCGATCCCAGCACTTCAGCACCCTTCTCCTGCTGACCAAGAGGCTGCAAGAGCGGCTGTCTTACCCGGTGTTTGAAGGTACTTCGTAGATGCTCTTGTCCATTGAGAAATCTGAGTGTCTGGGCTGGCCTGGACTAGGAGCCGTGCCCTGGTGAGTGCTGCTGACTGAGGAGTGCCGTGGGGTGCCTGCTAGCAGCTAGGAGTGGTGGCTAACTCCTGCCGGAGGTGTTGGTGTCTACTGGCGGCAGTTCCGATGGCACCCTGCCTTGCAGTGCCCATCGTGTTTGGGTGCTGAAGTGCTCCGTGCTTCCAGACACGCGGCGTCTTACCAGCTCCGAGCATCGAGAGCTTTGCGATACTGTTTTTCCTTGGTAAACACCAAGCAGCCAGACTGGGGATCTACAGGGCGGGGAAGGAAACCTGTTCAGGAGTCAAGAGTGTTACTGCCTGGCAAAGACACCTGTACTCTGAGCCTCGGTGAGGGGCTTGGGAAGCATAACCTGGAACCGGCGTGGAGTCGTCAAGCATTTGGCAGCCGAGTCCCTCGGTGCTGGAGGAACTGAAGCTCTCATCTCGTTGGCAGGTCTCTTGCTGTGTGTGCTGTAGGGTTGTGTTTCTGCTCCTCTGCCAGAGCAGCCTCAGTCTAAGGGAATCCAAACTGGGAAATGTCTGGTGGGATGGAGGTGTCCTACCTCAGTGCTTTTCCTGAACCTTGAAAAAGTGAGATCTTTTGCTGGACCTCTCGCCTCCCCTTCCTGCGGTTTCCACTGCCCAGTGAAGGACAGTGGCAGCACCAAAGCGGGGAGGTGGAACCATCCCTGGAACAGGGCAATGTCACTGAAACTGGAGATGGCCTGGGTGACCTAGTAAATCTGTTTCCTGGCTCCCCGGACAATGTGGGATTGTTCAGCGGGGCTCTTTGACCAGTCTAGTTTTCAATGGCTTAAGTGTTTTATTTTGCTACTTCACTCGGAAGGTTGCTTGGAATCCCGTTAGACTGTGCTGATAAATTCAGTCTGGAGTATGGACAGGCCTTTGCTCCCTCCCCTTCTGCACGGTGCTGTCTTATCCTCTCCCGGGAAAGTTCCCTCTTTGAGGCTTGTGCCCTCCACCTACCTCTAGGCAGTTGCTTTCCCTCCCTGACAGCTTGGCACTCTGTCTCTTGGCTGGAAGAGAGGAGGGTTTGGGAAGGAGGGTACTGTGGCACTGTACTCTGCGATGCCCCTGCGCAGTGCTTCGGAGACTTTTTTCTGCCATATAGAGCTACTCCCTGTCCATAAAATCTGGCAGTGAGAACGGGGAGCGCTCGCAGGAGACCTGTGCTGAGTGCGCCAGGTTTCCCTGGTCTCTAGCAGGAGAAGCTGCTGGTACCCGCAGTGCGCGTCTGCGGTGCTGGGGCAGATGTACAGGGTGTAGGCAGCCCCTTTGATACGTGAGCTGCTTGTTTGGGATTCGGGTGCTTGCCAAGAGTGGGGCCACAGCAGCCAGTTGTCAGGAGTTGCCTCACCTGGACTAATTACCCGCCCTGGAAAGTACAGTTGATGCTAATCATAGGTGCTGAGCCAAGCCTGTCCTCGGGGAAGCAGTGAGCTGCAGAGAGGCTTTCACAGCAACGAGAGGCTTGGAGCCGTGCCCCTCTTCGGTGCCAGAGAGCTTTTGGGAGGAGAGCCTGCCGCCCTCCAGGCCTGCTTCTCTACCCGCTCTCCTGCCGCAGCTGGTGAGAAATGGCACTGGGAGCAACAGGCGAGCGGGGTTTAGGAGACGGGCAGAAGCGCGGCTCTGCTGGTGTCTCTCGTTGCTGGAGCCTCACGCTGCTTGGACCCCTTGGTGCAGGGGTTGATCGAGGTATCGGCATGGCCATGACCAGGCATCTTTTCCCCTGGCCAGCCGCTGGGTTGTGTGGTTTGCTCAGAGGAGCTGAGTTCTCCCTGTCATGAAGTGTCACCCAG
>NW_010425314.1:12620-13421 GCF_000710305.1 Buceros rhinoceros silvestris
TGTAGCCTCTGTGGTGTGTGGTTTGCTCAGAGGAGCTGAGTTCTCCCTGTCCTGAAGTGTCACCCAGCAGAGCTGCGGGATTGCGGGGGTGAGGGTGGCAGGGCATCAGGCTCGCCCTGCCTGCGCCCCCTGCACTTCACCTTGTCCTTCTGTGCGCTGCCAGGGCTTTGTACACCAGGAGAGAGGAACGGTGAGTAGTGGAGTCCAGACACATATCCGGAAATCCCATTTCCTATTGGGGAAAGGAGACGGCTCTTCTAAAGCGCTGGTGTGTTATTCAGTGTGTGGAAAGGCGAGGGACAAAGGGCCCATCCAGGCCTGACTGCCAGCTAAGCCATCCTGGGCTGCCGAGAGACGCGAGGCTGAGTGGGGTGGTGGCAGGACTTGTCTTTGACTCAACTCTTTCTTCAGTGGTGTGTCTGGAAGGGCGCGAGGCTGAGCCCTGAACACCCTCCTTAAAAGCTGCTTTACCCCACCCGCCATCCCACCATCCTGGGCTGCCGAGAGACGCGAGGCTGAGTGGGGTGGTGGCAGGACTTGTCTTTGACTCAACTCTTTCTTCAGTGGTGTGTCTGGGAGGGCGCGAGGCTGAGCCCTGAACCCCCTCCTTAAAAGCTGCTTTACCCCACACGCCATCCAAAGCGGATCAGTGGTTCCCACTTTCCCGTGCAAGTCTCCTCCTTCCAGCTCTTTCACCTTACACATTTTCCTTCCTCGGGGCTCGTGAGGTTTTCAGTGGGGCTGCCAGGCTGAGGTTCAGCTTTGCTGCCCATTGAGCCTGTTGCTGGGGATGCCCAGAAA
>NW_010425314.1:13665-14122 GCF_000710305.1 Buceros rhinoceros silvestris
AGGATGGAGCTGCTGCCCCAGCACTAGGCTGCTGGGGGTGGCAGCCTGGGGAGGTCCCAGCCTGTCTGTGAGAGCAGGAGGGAATCTTGCACAGCGGGATGTCGATAGGAGTGGTACCTGTGCTGGAGCACCTGCCAGGTGCTCGGGGGACACTGCTCCCGCTTGGTGTCCCACCATCCATAGCTTGAGCCTCCACCGTGCTCTGGGATTGCTTAAGGCTCCGTACGCTGCCTTGGCACGAGAACTGCGTAACCCAGACAGCACGGGGACAGCCAAGGAAGCTGGATCAAATGCAACGTGGCCTGATCTGAGTGAGGCTAATTCTGTAATTAAAAGGCTGAAACAGGAGCCTGAATATCTGACAGCTCTTCCCAGCTTCACTGGGAGCCTGCAGCGCGACGTCGAGCGTGCAGCTTTGCTGGGAGCCGTGTTGCCCTGCCGTGAATGTGAGTAGCGG
>NW_010425314.1:14246-15477 GCF_000710305.1 Buceros rhinoceros silvestris
CGCTGGTGCGACAGGCAGAGCAGAGCTGCTCCACACGCGCTGCCCGCGGCACGTGGCTGCTGAGGTGTGCGCGGTGTGCGGAAAACGGCCGCAGCGCTGTGCACCGCTCTCTGCTGGGCCTGTAACTCTTGTTCAGAGTAGGCACTTGGATAAAGCTGAAAAAAGGAACGTGCTGCTTGTCTCTTACTTGTTGTGTTTAGGGAAGAGTGAGCTGACTCGAGGAGGTGGAATTTTCATCTGTGTTTGAGTGTTTAATCTAGGGAATTAAAGTTGTGTTGGGTAGGACTTGGTGTATATTCAGCCTCAGAAGTTGTGCTCTGAGCTTCTCTGGGTGCAGTTCAGCACCGTACAGATTCGCGTATACCAAACCCAGGACCTCTCCGCTGAGACACATCGCGCTGAGCAGCGCTTGTAGCAGTCGAGAAACTGATGTATTGTCGCGAGGGTGATTTCGAGGTACAGCTCCGTGAAGCTGTGGCTGCCCGCGGACAGGGCAAGTCGGGCTTGGGCTGGCTGCGCAGTGGCTGGAGGGCTGGAGCAGCAGGCAGTGTGTCCTTGGCAAGATCCTGCCTCCTCTCAGCTGGCACAGAGGATGCCCTGGCGCGCTGAGGGGCTTCCAGGAAGAGGCAGCAGGTGAGTGTGCTTGAACCCCCGGCATCTGGGCCCCATGTGGCGGGTCTGCATTTCCACCCCTTCCCCCTGCCTGGCTGCTGCGAAGCTAGAGGTTCCTCCTGCCCTTGGCTGCTCTTTGCGGTGGCTTTCTGGCTTCTCTTACTTGTTTAGAGATGTTCCAGATGTGCAGCACTTGGCAGGAGCTTCTATGACATGGGAACACGAGTATCTCCTGTGTCTGCCTCACACACGCAGTGGTGACTCACAGGTGACCTTGCCCTGGCTTTGCTGAGGAGAGTGGAGAGGGATGAGGTCCTCCTGGTCCCAGACTGGTGACTCCCAAAGGTGGGTGGGGGTAGAGACAGGATCCTGTGCTCCTCCCTACTCGATGGTGACAAGGAGGGGGGCAGAGGTCCTGGAGACGTGTTTTCTATAAGGAGCTGGAGTTCAGAGAGCCCCCAGTCATTGTTCTGCTGGGAATGCGCGGTGTGGGTGCAGACCATACCCCCTCCTCTGCTGGACCTTCACCTGGGCTGCTCTGTCTTCTTCGTGGAGCCATGCAGCATCCTATCCTGCCCCACGCATGCCGTTGCCTCTCTGGAGGCACCTGCATGAGGCG
>NW_010425314.1:15582-15784 GCF_000710305.1 Buceros rhinoceros silvestris
TTCCCTGCCCCGCCCCTGCCGTTGCCTCTCTGGAGGTCCCTGCATGAGGCGAGCGTGTCCTTCCACCCCGTGCCATCCCGGTGACGCAGCCCTCCTGTTCGGCGGAGATATGAAGTCATCCTGGGGGGGTCTGGGGGGAGAGGAGTTCCCATGGTGACAGACAGCGATTCATACGGCGGGGGCGGGGGGGGGCCTCCTCTTC
>NW_010425314.1:15988-16584 GCF_000710305.1 Buceros rhinoceros silvestris
CAGCCTCGTGGGGGAGAGCCGGGAGGACAAGCCTGGTCTTGTGAACTGCACACATCCCTCCAGAGCATGGTCCTCCCTGCACCCTGGCTGCTGCCCCACACATAGGGGTGCTTCATCCCCTGAGTGCTCGGACACCCCCCCCCAGCTTCTTCACCATCTCAGCAGACTGATGCCCAAATCTTTATCATCCTTCCCGTGGACCACAGCTGCTGTGTAAAACATTCAGGGCAGTATATGGGGGCTGCTGGGGGTGCAGTGCTATTAGCTGGTGAACCCCTGGTAGGGGAAGGCATGGTGGCAAAAGAGCTTGTGCCATCCCCATGCCTTTAGCAGCACCCAAGACTTGCACCCCCCCTTTCCTGGAGGCTGCAGCACAGCTCCAGCTCTCCAGCGGTAGTTACCCCACTCCGTGTCCCCGCCTGTCCCGGGCAGGGCCTCTGCCACACCTCGGTACAAGCCTCGGTGCAGGCTGTGCCGTCCCCTCCCCAGTGGAGCGGGTGCCAGCGGGTGCTGCTGGGCTGCGGTGCCGCCCCACACGTCTCCCACCAGCCCGCAACCGCGGGCGATGCTCCCCATGGCTCCGGCGGATGCCTCTT
>NW_010425314.1:16727-16928 GCF_000710305.1 Buceros rhinoceros silvestris
TGAGGCCTCTGCCAAAGGGGCCACCCGAGCCCCGTGAAGAGCAGGACGGGGGCTCTTTCATGAGCCCTGCCAGAAATGTCTGTGGAGCCACAGGTAGTTCTTAGGGGGCGTTGGTGCAGATTGTGAAACACAGCAATAGAGGCAGAGAGGAAGCGTTGAGCAACCACCCAGTCCTCCCAGCTGCCAGAGCCGCATCCCGGA
>NW_010425314.1:17277-17720 GCF_000710305.1 Buceros rhinoceros silvestris
GTGCTGCTCTGCCAGGGCTGGCTCTGCCTCTGCCCACGGCTGGGCCACAGGAGCGCTTGTGCACAAGCCATCAGTGACTCCTTTTTTCCATCCCCTGGGAAGCCAGTGGCCGTCCCCAGTGAGCCCCGTTGCAGCAGTCCTAGGACAGTGGTCCAGCGCGTCCTCACTTCTGTCCTTTGGGGCTGGGATAGGGGCCCCCCGAGGACCGGCTCATAGGACTCGCAGCAATTCCTCTTGGCAGTGCTCCTCCCCGGGAATACCTCTGCGCTGAGCCACCGCTGCCGTTTGGAGGGAGGAACAAATACTCCCAGCCCCGTCAAGCTGTGTGAGACCCCCACGAGGAGCAGCTCCTTGCAGCACAGCTGGCAGCATCCCGGGAACGGCTCCAGCTTCCCCGGCCGGCGTGCTGCCCGCCTGCCGTTCCTCCCCCCCGCCCGGTGAGC
>NW_010425314.1:17855-18232 GCF_000710305.1 Buceros rhinoceros silvestris
TGCCTGGTGAGCAGCTGCTCTGTGCCCCTGTCACCCCGCTGCTCCACCCTGTACCCCCTGCCACGCTGCTGCCTGCTCCTGCAGCTCCCATGGCTGAGTTAACCCCCCCCGGCCTCGTGGTGCTGAGTGCCTTTCTGGGAGCTGGGCAACTGCTGTTTCCCAGCCCTGGGAAGGGAAAACCTCGGTGTCAGGCAGCAGGCAGCTCCTGTGCACAGCGACAGCAGCAGTTCCTTGCCCATCTCCCTCTACACTGGCTGCTCCCAGCTCTAGGACGGGGCAGCTGTGGCTTTGTGGGGCTCATCCCTGTCTGATGGGGTGTGGAGGTGCTGTGGGGTTTGGGAGCTGGCAGGCAGCTTGCCCCCTCACGCGGCAAGGCT
>NW_010425314.1:18572-18904 GCF_000710305.1 Buceros rhinoceros silvestris
CATGCCCTCCCAGCCTCCTGAAGCTGCAGTGCCCCCCTGCCCTGCCCCTAGGAGCT
This sequence comes from Buceros rhinoceros silvestris, assembly GCF_000710305.1. NCBI lineage: Eukaryota > Metazoa > Chordata > Aves > Bucerotiformes > Bucerotidae > Buceros > Buceros rhinoceros. Next base: position 18,629 of record NW_010425314.1, read on the forward strand.
GGGTTTGGTGCAGAGTGGCACCGTGCGAGGCCAGGTGCAGCCCCTGCCCTGGTGACGGCCCCCCCAGCCCCCAGTGGGGGCTGAGCTGCCCCTGCTCTGCCAGGTCGGGCTCTGTGTCCTGGGCTCCTGCAGACAGCCCTACTCAACTGCTCCCGGGATCAGTCTGATTTGAAGCAGAGAGAGGTGGTACCATCCTGCCCACGGTGCTGGTGAGTATTCTGCGAGGTCCCCGGCGGCAGTGCTGGGCTCCTGCATGCCCTCCCCGCCTCCTGAAGC
>NW_010425314.1:19185-19962 GCF_000710305.1 Buceros rhinoceros silvestris
GCGCCCCTTCCCAGAGGAGTGCTGGTGAGGGCCTGAGGCAGCCAGAGACATGGCACCTTGGCGCGTGCAGGTGAGACGCTCTCCCCAGTGACCTGGCCTTGCCCCGAACAGTCCTCCCAGGGGAGGGCTGGAGGAAGGCCTCCTTCCACCTCTGCATCCCGCTGCCTGGCCCAAGGCAGCATGGAGGGCCAGCGATGCTTGTCCCCAGGACCGCCGTGGCTCTGTGGGTGCAGGCACCCGGAGCAGGCAGGCACGGGCTGGCTCAGCTGCCCGGCGTGTCAAGTCACGCTCTGCGCACCGCAGGCTTAGCCTGCACATGCCCCAAGCGTGCGCGCCACGGGCTGGCGGCTCTCCCTCGGCTTCCCTTCATCTTCTTCCTGCAGGCATCTGAGGGGAAACCGCTCCCTGGGCTCTGCCAGCCCCTGCTGTCATACCCCAGTGGGTTCCTGGATCCCCTTTGTGCACCCCAAGTCTGGCTGTGCCCTGCTGCCTTAATCCACCGTGTCCCCAAGGCAGGCAATCTGTCTGCCTGTACGAAGAGGCAGGAGTTTCCCTTCTGTAGCGTTGAGTGCTGGGCTGACGGGGGCAGCTCTAGGGCACCTGGACCCCACGGGGCTGTCAGAATGGGGAAAAGCAGCACTGGCCCCACACGGAGGTTCTGGGGGAGATTTGCTGCATTTGGTACCATCATCTCCTGAATCTCCGTCCTCAGGGACAAGCCAGGCTTATTCTACTGACCCTGGTCCCTGCTGTGGCTCCGGGCCCCGGCGCCACGGC
>NW_010425314.1:20082-20861 GCF_000710305.1 Buceros rhinoceros silvestris
AGCAAAAAGGGGCAGTCAATTGAGAAGCCTCACTCCTGCAGGATGAGCCAGACTGCAAGGGTGGTCCTGTGCAGCACGGCGCACATCACCTCCGAGGGCACTTCAGCCCCTGCCTGCACCCTGGCTCCCCGACACTCAGCACCTCGGCGTCCTCAGCACCGCCCGAGGCTGGGCTGCAGGATGCAGCTGATGAAGGCAGCTTGTTAACTAGGGACCCTTGAGCTCTACGCAGTGCCGCTGGCTCCTTGTCCCGCTGCCATCATCCCCACCATCACCCTCCTTTTCTGGCACACTGGCCTTGTGCTGTTGCAAGGCGCTGCTGGCCCTTGTCAGAGTCCTACTTGTGCCTGACTTTCCCCTTCCTCGCTGTCCCCGAGGGCCAGCCTGACCTCTGTGGTCAGGCTGAGCAGGGCTGCCTTCTGCTGACTAACTCAGCCAAGGAGGGGGGTCACATCCATGTGGTGTCACTGTTCCCTCCCTGAGCCTTGTCTACGTGGACGGCAGGGCCTGGCCGCAGTCCAGTGCAGCTTCGTGAGATGCTGGTGTGCGGCCGCGCCAGCAGCAGTCTCCAGACACAACTGTTTACAGGCAGCAAAAACTTCCCATCCCTCAGCACCAGCTGGGGGGTGGCCAGGGCACGTGCCTGCCCCATGGGGAGCTCTGGCGTGGGGGCGCACCGGGCTCAGCCCAGTCCTAGCTGTAGCAGGACCAACTTGCCTCCATCATGCTTCACCTACCAGACCTTCCCTGCTGCTGCCCCCGCACACCCTGTGGCCCCC
>NW_010425314.1:20930-21530 GCF_000710305.1 Buceros rhinoceros silvestris
GGCTCCCCCTACCAGACCTTCCCTGCTGCTGCCCCCGCACCCCCTGTGGTCCCCAAAGCCGTGGGCATCTCCCTTGCTCTGGGCATCCCCAGAGCTGCTGGGCAGAGAGAGCAACTTGCCGGTGTGATACTTGGTTTCCTTTTCCTGCAGGGATGTGGCTTTGAGCAGCCGCAGGACAGGAGGTGCTGTGAGACGTCCCCTCCGGCACAGAGGAGCTGGGGGTCTGATGTCCGTTCCCCTTTTGAAACAGCCCCGGGAGGGCTGGCAGGGCTGTCTCCCACCCCAGACCCCGTGGGGCAGGTCAGCAGGAGGTGAGAGGTCCAGTTTCCTGCCCTGGCTCATTTCATGTCCTCTGGGCTGGCTGGGGAGCCCTGCAGGGTGGCATAGTGTCCTCAAGGCCACACCATCAAGGTGATGCTGGTCCTCCAGCACTGTCCTCAAGCTGGCCAATAACAGCAGCAGGGGTCCATGGGCCCCTTTCCCGAGATGCCAGGGGTGGTCGACTAGGTGCTGCAGTGGGGAGCTGGTGCTGGTGCTGGGAGACATTCTTGGAGCATGTCCCAACCAGCCCCTGCGGCAGGCGAGGGTCCCGCTTTCGCC
>NW_010425314.1:21633-22819 GCF_000710305.1 Buceros rhinoceros silvestris
GTTCGGCCAGCAGCTCCTCCCTTCACCTACCTCAGCACCAGCCTCCCACTGCTCCCCTCTGCCTGAAAGCCACCAAATTTAAGAGGGCTTGGAGAGGGGGCAGGTCTCTTCCAGCAGCCCCAGAGCTGCCCCATCCATCCCTGCCAGCTTGGGCTGCCCGTGCTGTGCTGGAGCAGGGAGCGCTGCCGCACTGCCGTAGGGCCCGGCCAGCAGCTCCTCCCTTCACCTACCTCAGCACCAGCCTCCCACTGCTCCCCTCTGCCTGAAAGCCACCAAATTTAAGAGGGCTTGGAGAGGGGGCAGGTCTCTTCCAGCAGCCCCAGAGCTGCCCCATCCATCCCTGCCAGCTTGGGCTGCCCGTGCTGTGCTGGAGCAGGGAGCGCTGCCGCACTGCCGTAGGGCCAGGAAACTCAAATCCTGTAAGGGTGGTGCCAAGTCCCAGCCCGTGCCGGATCAGTGCCGAAGGCAGCGGCTGCGGCGTGGGGAGAAGGTGGGCAGAGGATGGAGTACAGGACCCGCAGCACTGGGCTGCAGCTGGCTCTGCTGCATCTCACCGTGCCATGACTCACCTTTCCTGCCGCCCTACGCAGAGCTGAAACCTCACCTGGGGCTAAAGAAAACAGATTTTCCTCCTTTCCCACTAAGGCAGCAGTGAGGCCGCCCACCCGGCAAGTGCAGGGCAGGGAGAGGCTCCGCTCCGGTGCGTCCTGCATACCCACTCTCGAACGGGGGGACTCCTGTCCCTGGGGCTGGCCTGCTCCTCTGCGGGGCTCAGAGCTGATGCTCCCCGCCGTGCCTGCAGCCCAGGGCAGTGCCCCGCAGCGACCAGCCCTGGCAGGACCTGGGGAGATGTTCTGGGGCTTCCTGTGTCTGAGACTTACTGGGCAGCAGAGGCTGTGCCATGCAGGGTGCATGACCAGCTGGTGAGTGGGATTTGGGGACCGGGGTGGCATGCACAAAGCAGGCAGTGGCAAGGGACTGCGATTAGGGTCAGCCTTGCAAGCTTTGGTCAGTCAGGGGAGAGAGTTGAAGGGCTTTGGGGCCAAGCCAGCCAGGAGATGGGGAACCCCATCTGGGCTGTGGCAATAAGGACTGGTGACCTGGCTGCCAGCCTGCCAGGCTCGGGAAGGGACTGCCAGACGGCTTTGCGGAGGGACTGGCCTGCAGCGGGCCAGGAGAGCCCTGT
>NW_010425315.1:0-289 GCF_000710305.1 Buceros rhinoceros silvestris
AGTCTTTTGGTGCGCTCCGAATAAACTTCTTGAGCAGGGCCGTGGTACCGGTCACCAGCTCTGGATTGAAATTTCTATTAGGTCGATCATCACAGAGAATCTCTTTCATAGCCAACTCTCTTAGGTATTCGATGCCTTTACTTAGAACATCCCACAGGGGGGCATGGTGTGTGAGGTCGTCTCTAGTGGGATATCTGAGCCTTACAGCTAGCAGAAATCGCCTAAAAATACTGAGTCTTCCCTCATATGCACCTATCTGACTGTCTATGCCTCCTTCCAGGGCCATGTT
>NW_010425315.1:877-1192 GCF_000710305.1 Buceros rhinoceros silvestris
CGGGCTTATCATCCGATGTCACTGGGCCTTCCTCCTTCCGCTTCTTCACAGGGGCGACTTCTACTCGTTGTGGTGGTGAGGTGTTAGTAGTGCTTGTGTGGTGCCTACTCTTGATGCTAAACCCCACATTGACAACATTAATGATAACCAATAAAGAAAACAGAAGAATAATAATATCCACTGAACCTTCAGATTCAGATTCCCGGGGTCCAGTGTGGTTGCCAGTGTCGAATGGAACAGAGTCATCCCACAGTATCCATTTGAGAGTGAAGTTATAGACAGTTGCTATACAATAATGTGCTAAATGCACTGGCA
>NW_010425316.1:0-19544 GCF_000710305.1 Buceros rhinoceros silvestris
TAGGGCCCCTTACAGCTGGGGGGCCCTGTGGGGTTTGGGGGTCCCACGTGGGCCCTGTGGGACTTGCGGGCCCTGTGGGATCTGGAGACCCTTGCAGCTGGCCCTGGGGATTTTGAGATCTTGTGGGGATGGGCACCACACGGTCAGCTTTGTGAGGCTGGTGGCCTTGTGGGTGTGTTGTCCAGGTGGTGGCAGAGGGTTGGTCCAAGGAGCACGTGTTGAGTTCTGCTCCCCTCCGGCAGCAGTAAGTCCTCAGTCTCGCTGGGGCTGGGCCTGGGTGAGGTACAGGGGACTCTTCTTCGCTGCCTCCTGCTGAGCTGCTTGCTGTGTCTCACCTGTGCTGGCTGAGCCACGTCTTCCTCGTGAGTGTAGGGTAGATCCTTAAAACTTATAGGTATGAAAGTGCTTTCCATCCCAAATGGCACGTAGCTGTGATGCCCTGGTGTCAGGGGTCTCCCTGCAGTCGTCCTGTGGTGTTGTGCCCCTGTGCAGCCACTTACAGTGTACCTTCCACTTACTGTAGCCTTCGTGGGGCTAAATTGTCCTCATGTGCTGTATTTCTGAAACCAGGCCTTGCTGCCTTTCTGCCTGGCATAACAGTGTGCCCAGGCCCCCTTTTCCTGACCCTGTAAGCCTGTGGTTGGTTGTGACATCCCTGCTTGGAGTCTGGCCCACTGAAGTGCATGACAGACGCAGCTTTGGGGCTCCCCAGCGCTTGGTCTCCGCAGGCTTGCCTGTGTGTCTCCCTGGGAAGCACAAATGAATGTGGCTGAGCTTGCAGCTCTTGGTGGCTTGTAGAGATCTAAGTGCAGTGGCACTGCCCCTTGTAAGAGCTGAATCCATCTGGGTGGTTTTAGGGGAAACAGCTGCTCCAAGAATTTACTTTTTGGTGGTGGTCGAGAACACCTACGGGAATACATTAGACTGCTGTGTTCAGGTGTGGGATAATTGTATTATGTAAGGGATTCTGGTTTTCTATCCCTGTGTCCGTTCTTTACGGATCTGTAAAATCAGAGCTCTGAGATAAGAAAAAAAATTGCATTGCAGGAGGTGGTGAGAAACAAGCAGAAAAGAGGGAATCCCAGTTATGTCTGCTTTCAGTTCTTTTTCACTGGGCTGCTCCTTGTTTAGCGGATTTCAATCATGTCCACATTGCCTTGCATTCAAGGCAGGGAGACAGACTGTGCAGCTTTAGTATGCAGAGAGGCAGCTCTAGCATCAGCAAAAATAACACGGGGTCTTCTGTTTACAGCCAAATTCACAACGCTGTGTTATGGTCTTCCCTTCTTCCCTTCCATCTGCAGGTCAAAACAATATTCGCTGTCCTCCTTCCCACAGGCACAGGTCTGTATTACCTTCCAGCATGAGGCACACCACTTCAGCTTCAGAGTCTTTCTCTTGTCTTTGATTCCTTCCAGATTCTTTTCTTTTTTCCACATCACTTTAAGTCAGAGATTCTTCTTCCACGGTGTCCTGCCTGTTCTCCACCCTGCCAAGGAGTTATGTTTCAATATGTTATTTTCTAAATGGATGTTGTCACTTAGGCTTCGATAGACGTGTTGCTGCTCAGGATAAATGCAGAGTATCTTACTGTGGCTGTCACCCAGAGCCCTTGTAAGTGACTCACGATTCATCTGTAGTAACCTGCCCATGCAGAATAGGGAATGAAAGAGGAAGGTGAGCCCGAGAGGGAAGCTGCTTCTGTGTTCTCATTGCAATCCCAGTCCTTCTGGGGTGTTTGGGGATGGGGGGTGGCTTGTTTGTTTACTCTGTCTGGAAAGGCTCATGCTGGATTCACTGAAAAAAGTGATTAAAGCAAATCTAGACACTTCTAGAGATAAATTTTTTGTGGAAGCAGCTATCAGAGTAGCTGGAGAAAACGGTGAGAGAAAACAGACTCCAGAAGCCTTTGTGGCAGTCCCATCACGAAAAAATCTGTTTCTGAAGTGAATCACAATCAGTGGTTGAAAAGACAACCCAAAATCTTTCTACCTGCAAGGAAAGAACAATGTGTAATATTTTTACTTCACATTGTTCTCTAAATGGCAAGTCCTTACCAAATTTTAGCAGCATAAGGATCCTGGCTGTTGGTGGTCCCTACTGGACAGGTAGCGTCCCCATGAGTTCTGTAGTTTCATGGATAAAATTGGTGCTTCACAGTCCTCCCTGAGGAAAACCTCAGGATGTCTGGGTGTCTGCTCCTTCCTCATTCCAGTGAGGATGTGAATCCCAAATCTCTGCCAGATGTTACAGCTGCCTACTTGGCATCCTGTCAGAAGACTTACTGACTCACTGCCTACCTGAGGGGAGGTCCTCCTCCCAGGGTCACTGTCTTCACCCTTCACTGGCTGTGTGGGCACTTGTCAGTTCTGTAATCTCATCTACCGCTGATCTCCGGTCAGCAGGTGCCCAAGTTGGGCAGTTGCAGATGTGGACTTGAAGTGGCCTTTCCAAAATGATGGTTTGGCATCTGCCCCTCTCCATAGCCTCCTCGCAGGGTTGGATCGACCTCAAGACAGCGGCCTCCATGCTGTGGACCAGATGGGCTTGGCATGGTAATCCCATAATAATAAATGTGAGGATTGCATGTTCTGCCTTTGCGACTGCATGCTGTGTGTGAGGGAGTGCGGTGAGCAAGGGTAAGGTGTCCTTCACAGCCTTGTCAGATAGAAATGGAGCTTTGGGAGGCTGTGTGTGGAAGTGCTCTGCAGAGTGTCTGAGAAGGTCCAGGAAAACTGCACAGACAAAGCACTTGGGCAGTAGGAGAGGTTTCAGCTGCTGAAGAATCACCCTGGGGATGTCTCGACGTGTTCACAGAGCTGCTGCAGTACCAAATTTTGTGGGTGGGGATGTTAAGGGATGTAATCCAAGCTGCATTTATCTCTCCATGTGTGCCTTGTTTTGTTTCTTTTCTGTGTTGGTTTCTTTGTGTTCAAGCTTCAGACAGTACAGAGGAAAAGTGAGAAGCTTCCCAGCTGTATTTATCAGCCTCTCTTATACATTGTTTATTCAGCAGCAGCATGACCAAGATACTACATATTTAGGATCGGTGCTCAAAGATGAAATATCAAAGATGTCCTTTTCCTCTTTTAAAGTAACAATTTTGAATATCGGATGTTGTTTCAGCTATGATGCAGTGTGTAAATCAGTGATAATTCAAGAAACTTTGCTGTTCTTTAATGCTAGAGCCATGGCTCACTGTGTTTGACTTCAGTAAAAACTCAAACCTACATTAAGAGATTGAAGATCTTAGTGCCATTCTGATCCTAAGTAGACTTGTTTTTGGAAGGTAAAGCAAGTGTTGTATCTTGGCATTATGATGGTAAAATGTTCCATTTTAGAAGCATATCCGTAAGAGGGGAAAAGCATCTTACTTTATTGGATTCTTTTTTCCGATTTGCAGTAAGCATGACTGCAGATGGCATCGATTGGTTTTCTTTTAGCGGCTTCTGTGAAGAGATCAAAGCCTGAGTATTGGTCACAGAAGCAGAACTGAGCTTGTTGATCACATTGATGCTATATCTGGGGCACAGCTCACCTATGTCCTGTCTGCATTTATTGTGGCCAGATGTTAAGCTAAGTATTTGGTAAAACCTGGTCCTGACTCTGTATGCACACAGCAGTGGGCTTTGAGCTGGCGGTTCCTACTCAGGTCGCAGAGATGCAGCGGGTAGTTCTGTGAGAACACTAGCTCACTGCTCGGTTGCAGGCAAAAGGAAGTCAGTTGTTACCGGGGAGGGGAAGGAGCACAAAACTAAGAATGACATCATGTATGTCTGTGGTTTACCTGCATCTCAGATCCTGTGTTAAGTTCTGACCTCACCTCAAACAGGATAGCCGAACTAGAAGGGATACATGTTAGAGAACATGTTAGAAGCAGATTCAGCCAAAAAGCAGCTCATCAGCTGTGTGGAATGGCTTAGGTACGAGGACTGAGTAGCTCGGCCAGGGCTATTCGGGCTGGAAAAGAGACATCCAAAGAGGGCTGTAGGAGGCGTCTGTCAGGTCTTGGACTGTGTCGCAGATGTGAACGGGGAAGGTGACACACTGGCTTTCAAAGCTAGACGTCTGAAATGACTGGAGCAGCACTTGGAGGTGAAGGAGATGATTCGTATAGTTAGGCTGTGGCAGACAGTCAAGTAAAAAGACACCACGGTGCTTGTGCATGGGAAGTGCCTGAGCCACCGACTTCTGGGAATAACGAGACTGGGGCACGTTGCTGCTTGTGTTTGCTAATGTACTGCCCGAGCATCTGGCGTGAAAGGTGGTGTTAGAGGGTTTTGTCTGAGCTGGTGTGCCTGATAATATCTGCTTATATTTTGCTTTATGACACGTTAGCCTGGGTAGAGCAGTTATTAGCCGAAGAGTTTAGTAATGATCTGTCTCCATGTCGGCAGCGGCCGCATCCCGCTTAAGCTCCAGCGTAGCCCTCACTGCAGCCCAGCTGCAACTTGCGTGTCTGTGGCTTTGCTCTGCTCTTCGGGGGCTCAGCCACTAGATGCCCCTGTCGTACAAGCGGGAGGCTGGCGCAGAGCTAGAGCGGCTCTGCCTGGCACACAGAGAGAGCGAGCGGCTCTGTGCTGCTCGGCGCGGGGTGTCTGCTGCTGGCAGTAGTGAGCAGAGATCAGTGCTTATGTGCAGCAGGCCAGAGCTCTTTGGAGAAACGCACGTAACCACCCTCTGTGGCATTTTGCCATTTTCCCCTCTTCGTGTACCAAAAGGTATCAACCCCTGATGCAATGGGAATCCATTCATCCTTTCTTAGCAAATGAGTGAGGTTGGAGAGCAGACCTGATTCAGAACAGGAGATCAGAAAGGGCTACATGTGGGCAAGAGCAAAGAAAACCGGACAAAAAACTGCTGAGAGCTGGATGAAACACTCTGTTTTGGTGATGAGGTCAGAAGATCCAGAAGACAGCTGAGTTGGTTGAGGCTTTGGTACACTTTTGGTGGTACAGGACTGACGTCAAGTCAGATTTCTTTTGCTTTGTTGTAGTGACTAAAGCAGTTTTGTGTAGGGCACTTGCATCCTTAATGCTCTCTTCAAAGTTCAGCATGAGGATTGGACATGATCACCAATGAAAACACGATGTGGGTATGCCTAACTTCTCACCCTGACTCTGTATTTGACATCTGTCTGCCCCTGCGTTCGCCTTTGCATGTCTACAGGACACGCAGTGCGCAGGCACGGCCATTGACTTGTTTGCTTAGCTATGTGAACAGTTTGGGGTGGCCAGGGTCTTTGTGACACTGAGCAATAAAATTAGGCTTTACAGGTGATCTAAGGACTCTGAGGGGCTCTGGAAGAATCCTGTTGTTTCATTTGGTACCCCGTGAAGGTACCTTTTACACCTTCCTTATAATGGAATCTGCGATTGCTTAGTGTGCAAAATTTTTTTTTTTTTTTGAAAACTGGTGGCATGTTTCTAAAGGACCTTCAATCTCGAGTGTCTATGCCATCGGCAGTTGGAACACCTAGACAGCATTGCAAGGTCTGTTCTAGCCCAGCAATGCTTTGGCACCTGTGCTAGTATCCTGATATTCATTCTCCACACCCACCTTTATGGCAATAGATTTGTCTAGATTTGTCCTCATCAGTAAATACGTGCTGTCAGGTCCCAGGTTTGCTATTCTGGTAGGTTTCAGGTATCTGCTGTTTCTTAGAGCGCCCATCACTCTCTGCAGCTCTCTGAAGATCCCTACTTCTGATTTCCCCGCCTAGATGACTCACCTTCATTCCCAACCCCTGCCCCTGCTAGGCTTGCTGCTGACTGTTGTGTTTCTGTGCCTCTTCCCATCACTGGAGAGGGAGGTGGAGGCTGGCTCTGAGGAAGGACTTCTTCAGAGCTCCTCAGCTCTTTCAGGGGTACTGGGTAGAGAGCGCTCCATTTCATGGATACCGTGGCCAGCATTTTCAGACTTCAGATCCACAAGGGAGGAAGGAGAGATTCCCATTCTGATGCAAAGCAAGTCAGAGCAGGTAGTGCACAGTCAGGAGACCGGATTGATAAAGTCTGTGGCTCAATTTCAGCCCACAAGGTTTCCTCACAACCAGTATCCTAGAAGTCTTCTTGTAGCATACAAACCCTCTTACAGCCACTCTTCCCTCCTGCAGGCAGAGTTGGCTGAGTCACACACCTACAAGAGGCAGGTAGGCATTAGCATCGCTTAAACTAGTCCCTATGCCTACTAATAGCTGTAATTAACAGTATCAGCACGCAGGAGCTCTGAGATAGCTTCTAAATAAACTGCTTTAAATCCTGCCCCCAATAAATGGGCAATGCCACCTAATCAATGTAACTTCCTCTAGATTTCAGTCTCCTATTGAATACTCCAGAGCCAATAAGCTGTGAACTTCTGTTGGACTCCTCTTTCTCAGCTGTGGTGCTGGACTTGGTGCTGCTGTGTGCACCCCTGAGGTTTGTACAAAAATTAAATAGATCAGCAGGGCTTTTCCCAGGTGACCCTCATACAGCTCTGCTGATACTGGACCTCACTGTCCCCAGGGGAAGAGCTGCCCCTGACTAAAAAACTGCAGAAATGCAGCTTTGGACGTGCACCTGACCTTCGAGAATGCTATTTCATACTCAGATGTGTCTGTAACTCTGCACTCTTTTTTCTTTAGAAAAAAGCAAGCTGCTGTGCTGAGGCTTCACCCAGCAGAGGGAGGACTCATGCAGGCTGGCACAGGACCAACACAGCTGCCTGTCACTCAGCCACAAGCCATGCTCGCAGTGCCAGGAGACAGCACCACACTGTCTTCTCCAGAGACTGACATCTCTTGATGGGTCACTGCCTGGAACGCAGCAACAGAGCTTGCTGTGTGACAGAGAGTTTCTTGTCTCCTTTTTTACATTTTGCCATGTTTTTGTGTTCAGAAGGACTTTTCAAAGCTTAGCTGTTAAGGATTGAAAATATTTTGCCATCTCTTAATGTTGCTGAAAGCAAAGGGGCAGTTCCCTTGCTTCATTCTTAACCTTGTGGCTTCCCACCTTGCAACAATAATGTTTCATCTCAGTTCACTTTCTTGTGACTTCTCTTATGATGCAGATGAAAGAAAAAGAAATTAATTCCTCAGAGTGTAGGTGTGCATTTTATACTGAAGATAGAATCCTGTTCTGCGATTAACTAACTTCTAATTTCTCATTTTCTAATTTTCCCTTTCAAGGAGTTTTCAAAACAGTTGTACCATGCAAAGAAGAAGAAACCTGGTGCATAAAGAGGGAGCCTTCCCAGAGAAGGTGGGTGCAGATGTTTAGGACTCTGCAGATTATCATCTGTTCCCTTGGCTAGATCAGCTGATGTTGTTCTCCAGTTTAAAAGACTAGAGGACGATCTGGCCCTTGCAGGCAGGCCTGTCCAAGAGGCAGGAGGAAAACCAAGTGTGAATCCAGGAATTCCTTCACTTGATTAGCAGCCGTGCTGTGCTCAAGCCATGAAGTTCAAGCTTCTGTTCTGGGCTTGCCTTTTGCTGAATGGATTATGAACACAGGCAAACCAACCGCAGGTTTTCCTGCGAAGGACTGTGTAGACTTACGCTAAATGACACACATGTGGCTTTAGTGCTTATATATTCTTCAGCCTTGGAGTTGTATGATGGGATTGTCCCACATGTATTATTTTAGGCATGTGAAGGGTGGAAAAAGGGTGTGCCTAACACCACAGTTTTTCTAGTGTGGTGGGTTTGAAAGCTAATGACTGTCAAAGCATGAAGAGTTTCTCATTCCTTTGTTTTTTTGGATGATTTTTAGTTATTTATTTACCCTTTGGATCAGCCTAAAAAGGGGGATGCAGGCAATGTAAGGATGAAATTCATTTCAGTTCCACTTGTGATCATTTGCAAATTTAGAGAGAGTACATATTAGCTGGCTGCCAGGCTGAATGGAGAAGCTGTGGAGGACCTTCACTAGAGAGTGCTGTGGCTAGTGTTGCCAAAATAGGTGCCATCCCACCAGAAGGAACCTAGTAGCTTGAAACAGAGATTTGTCACGTTCTTTCCCTGGAAAAAAGGCAGAATTGGAAACAGAAGGCAGTATGAATTGCCCTAGCTGCAGCTATATTCATAGCTGATTAAAGACAGATCTCCATATTTCTTCCAAAATCTTTTTTTTCCTCCAGGTTCTTGCTATGGAAGCAGCAGCCCTTCCTGCCTCTCCCACCCAGTTATTGAACCTTCTTGCGCCTATGAAATTCCAGTCCATCTGTTGCAGGAAGCTGATAATGAGAGGGTGGTGGTAAACAGCAAACTGGAGGCATTGACAGCATACCAGCACTACTATTCTACCTGCTGGATTGCACAGGTAAAAGTATTCATCAGAGTGCTGATGAAAAGCGTGTATTTTGCCAGTATGAGGTGCTGTGGTAAGGGCCAGAGAGGAGGAGGGCTAGGGCAAAGCCAGGCGTTTGTATAGGTAAATGTTTTAAGCTTCATATGGATCAGCAGGATAAAGAGTTTGAGTCTTTTCCAAAGTCATGGCTTAAGACCAATTTCTTTTGCTGTGGATGCTGGAAATCAGACCCATGCTACCCAAAATGAGCTTACAAATTTTTCCACGCACCCTCCTGAGCGTGTGGCAGCTACAGGGGCGTTATTAGAGGCAGAAGGGAAGGGGAGAGAGAATTAGGTTGTCAGGAAAGGTTAAATGTGATTGCAGGAACGCATGACTGGCTGGCTCCCTGACTGGAGCAGCGAAGAGGTAACGCTTGTGTAAAGCATTCTTTTGTGGATGTTGTTCCTAAAGACACTGCCAGCCACCTTGCCACTGCCGCCTGAGATACTCTTCCCACTGTATGACTTCTAAATACTGTGTGCTTCGTTTAAACAGTGCTTTCTCTTTCAGTGACTTCTTGCTGCTCAGAGGCAGACCGCGTGAGGCTCAGGCAGCAGCAAGTTGTATCCTGGTTCCTCGTGGCCCTTCTGAATTGCCTGGAAGAATTCAGCAGTGCTTCTTTACGAAGATGTCTCTTGGTAAGCTTTCTCACCCTGAGGAATCTGCTTTAGAGAACTCTTTTTTTTTTTTTTTTTCCCCTGCACCAGACATGCTATGACACTTCAGATGTAATGCTTCAAATAGTCACCTCCTCACTTGCTTCAGCTTTCATGTATCAGGTTTGAACCAGAGTTTCACAGACAACATGTCAGCTTTCCATGGATGATGCCAGCCAGTGATCTTGGATGCCTCAGTGTAGGGATTCCTGCTCTTTAAGTGCACCCGATCTTGAGGGGTAGCTCTTTTTCAAGCCTTTTTTCCTCCCTCAAGTCAGAAATGACAAACTAAAGCTCCTCTTGACCACGCGGTCTGTGTAAGCAAACTCCTCATCTTTGCTTTATGATCTGCAAAGCACACACTGTTTTTGAGATGTCTGTGATCAGGAATGAAATGAAAACTTTCCAGTTGTACTTAGTTCTTGCGAATTTTTATCAGGTTAGTGCAATTTCATTGCACTGGATGTGGTAGTTTATGATTGCTTTGGTTAAAATGGATTTAAGCATGATGGAATCCATAGGAAGTGGAAATAAATGAACAAAATTGATTTAGTTTTATTTATGGCAGTGGATAAAGATGAAAAACTGAATGTTTAAATGACTGTAAGCATTACAGGAAAGTGAATAAGCTACCTTTGTACTACTCTCCTCTACAATTTGATTGCTCATGTTATATGGAGATAACATGAGATCCTGCCTTCTTCAGATGAATGAGGAACTAGGACCCTGCTGCCTTTGGATATATAATGATTTCTTCCCGTGGGGAGGTTAATGCTGAACATTGGTAGGTGTCAGACTGGAATGAATGATAGGGACGTTAAAATACAGAGTATCTTCAGGGAAAGGGCAGCCTAACTGCACCCAAAGCCTACAGCACAGTCCCACTCACATGTCTGCCAGGACTGTGTGCCATCTTTTAAGGTGTGCAATAGAAGCCCCCACTCAAAAGCATAGACTCTCCTTAGGCCAACTGATCTTTGTGGGGAAGAGCCTTTTTCTTGGGGTTTTGCTAAGGAAAATGCTAGTAAAGGGCTGTACAGCAGTATGTATTGCTGGGTATAAAATTTTATCATGTGTCTCTCATTCTGTGGAGCATGATATAATCTTATAATTAAACTCACTCGTGAAGTTTCCTTGCCATTACAAGAATACTAGCTGAATAGAGTGTGTTGGAGTTCTGGGGTTGATGTCCTGAACACTTTCCTGACAGCATCAATTACATCTTCAGGCCTCTTTGCTCTCCTGCCCTAAAAGTGTTTTTCACTTTTTCAGTCAATCAAAATCATGTCTGTTCTCCTCTTTCCCAGCTAAATGACATTACAGGTCCATATAGCAAGAATTTGCTGTGCTGTTTAAAGAGAGATCTCCATCCTCAGGCATGTATCTGCCTAATGTGCATCTGTCTGTAAAGGTAAAGCAAAAGCTTCAGTGCATAGCCTGGTGTACAACAGCCAAAGCTTTTTATCTTTTGTTCCCCAGGATAACCACAGGGGCAAAAACCCCCGAAAAAGTAAGGGTGAGGAGAAGAAAAAAGACAAACAAATTTTGCAAATCCTTCCAATGTGGAGCTCCAGGCATGAAGCAACAAGGAATGCTGTATATATGGTGAGAGGCCAAGGCCATGTTAAGTAACCCCTTATGGAATGTTAACTCCCCCTCCCACCAAAACCAGGAACATCTAGCACGGCGTAGACTGGTAACGGGTGAGAAACTAGGCTGGCGAGAAATGTTGTGTATTTCTTTTTCAAAGAGTTAATGTATTTATACCAAAGGGAAGGTTAATTCACTTTTATTCTTTTGAAGTTAGGGAAGGAGCTCTCTGTAGAAAACTTTCTGTATCTTCTGATATAGAACTTTTAAGTTAGAAGGGACCTTCAACAAACATCCAGTCCAACGGCTTGACCACTTTACAGCATGGTTACATACAGTTACAGCATGGTATTGAGGCCATTATCCAAATACCTTTTAAACACTGCCAAGCTTGGGGCACTGACCACCTCTCCAGGAAGCCTGTTCCACTGTTGGACCACCCTCTCAGTAAAGAAACACTTGCTAATGTCCAGTCTAAACCTCCCCTGGCACAGCTCTGAGCCTTTCCCGCATGTCCTGTCACGGGATATGACATCTATTGTAGTAAAAAAGCATATTATTAGCAGAGTATTTCCTGCTCAGGACTAGCTTTGTTGAATAAGTCTGGGAGATGATACTTTACCTAAATACTCAAGGTACTAGCCCATGAGCTAGTCACTGGGACTTGTTATGTGTTCCACCATTTCAGTGGCACTGCTTTTCTTTTGCAAAGGGAGCTTAGCTTTAGGCCTGACCCAGTAACATGCTGAGAACCATAAGCCTGTTTTATTTGGAGTTTTTTGTAGTCCAGGGAAAGGGTAGCTCTCCTACCAGTGGCAGTTGCTGTGAGTCATGTTTCAGATTGCCTAGCTGTGAGGACCTGTAGTTCTGGGAAATACTTATGTCTATAACATGCTCTTCTGATCTGGTGCTTATCTCTTCTGAAGGATGCTTTGTCTCTCTACTCAGGTCCTTACTTCCCTTCTGGGTCTCCCTAGTCATAGATCTGAGATCACAGCCCACAGGGTGCTGTGTGATGGGTCTGGCCAAGATCCTCTGTACGTGTCCACTAAGAAAGATGGACTAAATAGTCTGTCCCAGGTCAAAATGTCCATGAAAATGGTTTGGTCATAGAAGTTTGGGTTTTAGTAAAGTTATATTTAACTGGACTAAAAAAGGACTGTTGAGTCAAGAAAACTGAAAAAACTGTCCAATGAACCCAGTATATGAATGCACATGTATAAAATTGGCACTGCAGGGACAGTTTATATTGTAGCCTTCATTCTCAATAAAAGCCTATTTATTTATAGTCTAATCAAGAGCAAGTCCAGTTTGTTTTCCTTTGCTACAACAAACATACTGGGGAGTGATAACCTATTAATTACTCACCCATGGTAGCACTGCTCCAGCAGGAAGTAAGCGTAACGAGAATCTTGAGCAAATGCAGCTAATCTTGCATTGTAAGGTCATGTTGTTTTTAAACTGTGTAAAGAATGTGTAGCACGGGGGAGATAGTGTTTGTGTAGCCCTTTTGATTTGTTTTTATTTTGTAAAGCCAGTTTGGCCTTCTAAGTGATCCACAAGAACAACGCAGTGGAGTGTATGAGCCTCTGAAATCATAGGGGGAAAGGGATGATTCCTAATCCTGGCCCTCATTTGTAAAAATGTCTTTTTAGAAAATGTCAGGGAATGAGAAATCCTGCAGCCTCTAAACATCTTCCAGTAAACAGTTCAGCTCTGGGCTGAAGTCAGACACTGCAGACTCCTGTCAGGTAGCTCTAAGCTTCCTGGGCCTCCTTGGTTGCATGGACGTGAAAATCAGTGTTGGGTCTAGGTGTGGTGCTCCGTCATGCCCTGGGAGCAAACTGCACTTTGTATAGTCATTACGACTCCTCAGGCAACACTCTCCTGACAGCACTCAGTTTTAGCTAACTAAGGGGTTTCTGAAATTGGCCTTTTGGCATAATGTCAGTCTCTTTCAGATACTGCAAAGGTTTTCTCTATTTCTTCCCAGTCAGCTGATCTCAGGGGAGCTGCTAATCCCAGTGGCAATGGAATTTGACCCATTTTCAAGTGCTGATTTTTCTTCTCTTGCTGAAGATAAGAGCCTTATCTTTGTCACATTTGGGTGAAGCACTGTATCCTAGACAGCAGATGATTGTACCCTGTGCTGCTCAAGCCTTAAAGAAAAGTTTAATCTCCTTGAAAATGGATTTTCTCTAACCTGGGAATAGATATATAGTAACAGTCTTGTTGTCAAGCGTTGTATAAACTTTACTGGTCAAAAGACTGTCTTGATCACTGCTTATACACAAAACTTGGACAAGACGGGAGGTGCTAAGGAAAGCAGTTCAGAACTAACAACAAATTTGCCTCTTTTAATCTTTTTTAAACCTGTCTTTCACATGGCCTTGGTTTGAGATTTTCGATTATTTTGTTACAATATTTTTTCGGTTACAAAATGCAAAGTCATTATTAGCTTCTAAAACTACCCCATAAGGTGTTAACTGAATCTGTCAAAGGGCCTGTTGATTGATCGTTAGCTCTTCTGTATCCCGAATCCTTTTGGTATTTGCTACCACCCCTGGATACTTTGGTTGTTTTGAGGCACTTTCCTTCAGAATTAGGAAGGTGTTTCCATTATAGTTACTGTGCTTTCCATCTGAAAGTATGAATGTATCCATATTTTCTTCAGACTGGGCTCTTGTCAGCCAAAGACCCATGAGGAGGACAGTCTGAAGTTTGCACAGCACCTCAAACCCTCACCAACCTGAGATTTGCGCATCTGATTCAAAGAACACTTGGGCGTTGTGTTTTACGTTAACTTACCTTGGCTCAGGGCTCAGGTCTTTGAGTTCTCCTTCACCCAGACATGCACGTTTCCTGCGAGCGAGGACTGCAGGGTTGGGACTTAGGAATAAGATTTCATTGTGTTTTCGCTGAAAACAGGTTTTGTACTGGTTTACATATTGCTTGTTTCTTTCTGCAGGAAAGAGTTATGGTTTGGTAGGATTCTTCTAGCCATTTCTAGTACAAGGTGTTAGTTAGCAGAGATGGCAGTGAGGATCTGTCCTTGTGGGAAAAAGAATCAAGTAGAGAAGAATATGAAAACAAAGCAGGAAAGGTGTAAAGACAGGAATTAATGGTGCTTTTCAGGCTGACTTCTACTATCCAATTACAGCTCTCAGTAAAATCTTTATAGGTTTGTCTTTGGAAGCAGATAAAACTGCCCTTATATTCTCGCCATACTTAGCTGAGTTTTTGGCTAGTAGATACAGAGCATGAAAAAAATAGAATCATAGAATTGTTTTGGTTGGAAGAGACCTTTAAGATCGTTGAGTCCAGCTGTTAGTCCAGCACTACCAGGTCACCTCTAAGCCACGTCCCCCAGCACCACATCTACACATCCTTTAAATCTCTCCGGGGATGGGAACTCCACCACTTCCCTGGGCAGCCTGTTCCAGGGCTTCACAACCCTTTCTGTAAAGAAATTTTTCCTGATACCCAGCTTAAACCTTATCTGGCACAACTTGAGGCCATTTCCTCTCATCCTGTCACTTGTTACTTGGGAGAACAGACTGACCTCCACCTCGCTACAACTTCCTTTCAGGAACTGCTCCTCATAGGATTTGTTCTCCAGACCTTCCAGCAGCTTCATTGACCTTCTCTGGACACACTCCAGCACCTCCACGTTCTTCTTGAAGTGTGGGGCCCAAAACTGGACACAGCACTCAAGGTGTGGCCTCAGCAGTGCCAAGCACAGGGAGACAATCACTGCCCTGCTGCTGCTGGCCACACTGTTGCTGATACAAACCGGGACGTCATTGGCCTTCTCGGCCACCTGGGCACTCTGCTGGCTCATCTTCAGCTGCTGTCAGCCAACATCCCCGGGTCCTTTTCTGCTACGCAGCTTTCCAGCCACTCCTCCTCAAGCATGGAGCGTTGCAGGGGGGCCTTGTGACTCAACTGCAGGACCTGGCACGTGGCCTTGTTGAACCTCAGTGGGCCTCAGCCCATCGATCCAGCCTGTCCAGATCCCTCTGTAGAGCCTCCTGACCTTCAAGCAGATTGACCCTTCTGCCTTACTTAGTGTCATCTGCGAACTGACTGAGGGTGCACTTGATCCCCTCATGGAGATCATTGATGAAGGTGTTGAAGAGATCAGGCCCCAAAACTGAGTCCTGGGGGAACGTAGTAACAAATGAGTGTGAAGATATAAAAAGCCCCCCTCCCCCCCCAATTAAACACCTGATCATGTAACTAATCAGATACGAACTTGCCATCATTATACTGTCTGTGGGTTAAATCTTTCCAGAGGTTTTCCCTGATAATTTTTACTCAACTGTGTTATCCAATAGCTGTTTGTCTTCAACAGGAAAGCCTTTCTCAGTGACACTCAGAAAGGAAAAGAGCAGATTTGCTGAAGCTCTGCAAAGTGTATTGGACAGCACAAGGAAACAGTGGAGCGGAGCTGTGGGTGAGTATGCTGCCCTGATACTTTTAAGTCTGATGGGTAAAACCCTCCCTTTAAAATCTTGTAGTTGGCTGCTGCCATGTTACAAATTCGTGCATGACTTTAGAGAGTTGCTCCCAGAGAAGACAGCAAGCCTGTTTGTAAAGTAAGGTATCAGCTGCCCTGCCAGGCTGATGTGTTACTGGTTGACAAATCAGGGGAATCACAGAGATTCTGAGGAAATTACAAGAGAAGAACCTGCCACTATCACACAGGAAAATTAAAAAGAAAAAGAAAAAAACATGCAACGGTTGATTTGTTCATTCTTACTTTTTTTTTTTATTCCTTTAAGTGATGAGTAATGGAGGAACCTGAACTTGTGTAGACAAGAAGGGTGACTTCTTTCCTCTGAGGTACGCTCAAGGTAAAGCAGCTTTCAGGACCCACAGGGTGTGGTGGGCAGGAGAGTCACATCTGGGAGAGTGTTAGTCATGCAGAGAAACTGTGGAAGGAAGCAGAGAACAAAAAGCCAGGTCTCAGGGGCAGAAAGGACTAGGAACCTGAGAGGACGGGGCAGTTTGCATCTCAGGAAGGCACTGAGTTGGATAGAAAACAAGCTGCAAGCAAGAGCACACCTCTAAGGATTCACTGGGCACCTAGGAGCAGTCCATTTTTAGTCTCTGTTCTTCCTGCCTTGTCATTTGGAATTGTTTCTAAAAAAAAAAAAAATCATCTGAGTTTATATTCCATCATTCTTGTCTTTTATTAGTTTAAAAGCAATTTGTTATTCTTTGGGAAGCTCAGGCCAGAAAAAAATTTAGGGTGAAGTCTAGTTTACTTGAGCTATTGTCACATTCATTCTGTGCTTTAGTGAAACTGGAATAGGAGGATGAAAGCTCGGTTTTACCCAAATGTATTCAGATTTATGCAGAAAAATAAATAAAAGTAAACAATTAGCAATGCTTGGCTTTTTGGATAACAATCAGTCTCTCCATCTCTGAGGAATCAAGCAGGTGGGTTTTTAATAAGGTTTATTTGGCTTGTCAGAAAGTTAGGCAAGAAAAGAAAGTGGTTATCAATGTTTATGCCACATGAAGGCACTCTAAAACAAAAAGAGAACGTACAACCTCGAGCGTTCCCTGTTTACTCAGAATTTGACTGAGACTGAAAGGGAGGTGGAAACGCTACAGCCAAACTTTAATCTTTTTTCCCATCTCTGTGTACGTCTGTAGTCCACTTCTGTCAAGGTACCAGCTGTCAGATCCCAGGTGTTGCAGAGTGGATTAGCCATTCCCCCAAACCAAGCTCCACACCAACCCGCATGTGCTCTTCTGCCAGATTTCATGACCTTTCCCAGTCCTGTCCCTGCGAATATGCAGGACGGTTCATGTGATGTGAATTCCCAACTGCAGGGCAGTGCCAGACCTGCCTTCCAAGCAGGTGTGCCATTGAGCTGCACACGTGCAGGACATCTGATGCTTCCACAAAACTTTGATCTCTGTGTGTGAGTCCTAGAGAGTCAGTCTGTGTGGGCAGAGCAGACAGCCGGCATTTCTAGCTGTCCGGAAATCCTGAATGAATGTATAAAACCATCAGTTTCTGCTAATGCAGAATTTTTGTATGGAAAAAAATAGGATCTGTCAAGACTTGAATTTGCTATGATTTGAAATGTAACTTTAAAAAATCTATTATATGTGCTGAGGGCAGAACTATGTCTTAATTGTTTTTTTGGTCACATCTACAGACCTTTTTCACTTCATAGGTGAAGTCTGAAGCTCTCTAATAATGACCTGCTACTGTTCAGCTGGACTTCAGAAAGAAGGAAAAATGTCGGGATGTACAATCATATAAGTTGGAAGGGTGAATTAAAATGCAGTACCCGAATCTGAAGAGACTGTATTTTGATCTGCCATGAATCTTTCACATAAAAATTTAAAATACCCTTTTCCCCAGATCTCCTGTAAAATAGAACAAACCACATGAAACAAACAAAAAATTGCCACATTCTGGCTGAGCTTAAATAACAGAATTCAGGAGAGCTGAGGAGTGTATCTTGCACTTGATTGTTATTCCTTTCAGTTTCTCTCCATATACTCGGGTGAAGATCAGCCTTAGTTGAGAAATTCTTGGCTTGTTGCACTTTACATCACAATTACCATGTTTTCTAAACATTGTGGGTTTGCTTGAAATGCTTCATTTGATCTAAAATTGGCTCAAAGCAGCAGATCTAAAAGTGTAACTGAGCTTGCTTTCTCTCCTGCAGCAATTCAAGAGGATCCGGTGACAGGGGATGCCTGGGTGCTGTTAGTTCATTTGCATGTGAACAAGAGAACCTTGGTTTATTCCCCACTACTACTGCAAAAAAAGTAAGTTATGGTCTCCGAGGTAATGGGCTTTGATAGAGTTGACAGCAGTATGCCGCAAACAGAAATTGCTACCTAGCTCAAACTTCCTTTTGAATCAGCTGGAGTGATCTTCTTTGATAAACTAACACCTGATGAGAAAATGTATGGCAAATCTTAGTACTTTTCAGGCGCTCGCAAAACTCTTCCTCTAAGTTTCTGGGAAAGCAAGTGGGCCTTGAAGACAGGGTTTCCAAGTCACTTTGAGGGCTTTTCTGCTAGCTCTAAGGATGGAGGAGAGTATTTGTCTTGTTCCCTGTGACAACAGAGAATTTCAGTTTTGCTGGCACTTCCAACTATTCTGCTTTTCCACTCACTATTTTTGAAATGTGTTTTCACTGGGGCAAGACAAGGTGCTCAGAAATCAGACACAACCTGACAGACAGCAGGAGAGATTTCCAAAAGCATCTAAAGGACACTTGGGAAAAAAATCCTCTTTCATCTCAGCTACACAGAGGAGACTCCAAGCAGTTCATGTGGCGTGCTTGTTATGCTGATCTCAATCCAACGGAGACTTACACCGCTGGAGCTCCACTGAGCTGAAGGCCGTTACTTGGGACTTGGACTGATGTGAATCTGGGCCAACATGCTCACAAATTGGACCTGATCTTTTGTCTTTCAAGTAAGCACAGAAGTATCTTGTGCTTTTTACAGAGAACTTGAAAATTAGGTGTCCTGCATAGTTTGGTTGCTCTTGGTTGCTTGTAGCTGAACTTTCCAGCTGTGATGAGTGGCTTTGGGAGCTTCCATTTTGGGGTGTCAGTCCTGGGGCATCTAAGCAGGGCCTCGAATACTCTGAGCACCTCTCTTCTGGAAATCAAGCAGTTTGGTTTATGCCTCTGAAAATGCAGGTACTTAGCTTTCTTTGAAGATCTTGGCCCTGGGGGTTTACAAAGCTTCAGACCACTGATTGAGTTGGATTTTTACAGTACAGCACGATTACATGATGAATTTAATTTTTGGTGTTTTTAAACAGTAAGAAAAAGCTCCTCGTTTTAAGAAGCACTTTGCTTCTTGCCCTATTCCCTGTCTGTAAGTGAATATGTAAAATGAATGTAAGTGAATAGGAAACAAAAAGCAGTCGCCTTTCTCAAAACAGCTGTGCCAAGTCTAAGGCCATGTTAAGGAAGTGAGTATCTGAACTGTTCGTGTCTGAGTGAATCTTCTGTATTCATGGCTTTACATTTCTGATTTCTCTGATACGTCTCTCTCCTCCAGAGCCCCTGCCCAAACTTTCTTTCCTGAAGGGATGGTATGGTTGCAGGCAATGTACTGGAAGGCAAGTTTTAAGCTCAGGCTGTGTGGTTGCATCTCCATGAAAACCATTGGTCACTGCTCTCCTTTTTCTGCTCTTCTGTGGTTGGGTTTCCCTGTTTCTTAGTGATTCTGCCTCTTCTGGTCTTTATGTTAAGCAAAGCACATACTTAAGATCTGACCAGAACACAGAAGAGTTGTTTGTACATTGACAGGGTTTTCTGAACTGAGGCTTCTTCCAGGAATACCTGATACATTTTCTGGCCTTAAACAGTCAACAGTTCATCACCTCTTTTTAGCAGCTTGGCAATGAGCAAATAGCTTGGATGTTTTTTCCTGGTTTTGGCAAAGGAAAGTTCCTCTGTCATTGTGGAGGCTTTGAAATGGAAGGTGGTTCTTACACTGGAGGGATAACCTTCTTAACCTCAGAAGGTCTAAGGTGGGCTTAATTTTGATAATAAAGCATGGATGAAAAAAAGGGAAGACAGCAGGGTCAAATCTATAGCAGTAGTCAATGGGGCATTCTTGCTGCGGAGGTGATGAAGAAAAAGTAGGTTTTTGCCTGTTGTTCCCACATAGAGTGTTTCATCCTTAATATACAGCTGCTACATTAGATCTGTGTATGTACTGCAGATCCCTGACAAACTGATTCCAGTTCACGATGTGACCAACTTGATCTCCTTCTATGAGAAGCTGACCCACTTAAGTGGATGAAGGAAGAGCTGTGGTTGTTGTCTACCCAGACTTTAGTAAAAACCTTCGACACTGCTTCCCACAGCATCCTCCTGCAGAAGCTGGCTGCTCATGGCTTGGTTGAGTGTACTATTTGCTGGATCAAAAACTGACTGAATGGCCAGGCTCAAAGAGTGGTGGTGAATGG
>NW_010425317.1:0-8118 GCF_000710305.1 Buceros rhinoceros silvestris
GGACCCAGGACATTACTAAAGCACTGGCAGCATTTACAGCTGGTGACAACTTTGCCAGCAAGTTTCTTATCTCAGGTTTCCCTTAAGTTTGTTAGAAACACAGAAGCAATTTTTAACTTCAGGAGCAAATAGCAACCTCAGTGTTTAATAAACTATAATGCTACTGTGTATTTCCAGTTAGATATCTTCAAGTTACAATAGCTTGCTTCAAAGAGATGTTTAATTATGAGTGTATTCAAAATTCACCTAAAAATGTCTGTTATTTATGTACATGTTGTATGTGACCGATTGTTACTTGGAGAGCAGGGGAAAAGAAAGTACAAATGTCATCAGAGGTTGGGTCAGGGCATGTTTGCAGAAGTGGATATATCTGTAACTGAAGGTGTCTTAATCTGTCAAAAACATTATTGAAGGGTCATCTAAATGTTGATTGAGCTGTTGCCAACAATAATAGGGCATATCACTCTTATGCTGGTAACAACAACCCACTGAGAAATCACAGCCAATTGAACTCTGTGGTCACGCTTCAATTCACAGCCACCGCAGGATGCTGAGGAGCACAGAAAAGCACACAAAAGAACACGCTTTAGAAAGCAGCACTCACCGCTGGTTTTGTCAAGAAGTAGGTCAAATTAGCCTGTCGTGAAGTTTATGCTGCTACAGTAGCTACACCTCTTATGGAGTCTCAGGTTTAAGTAAAGGCTTCAGCCCCTTCCGTCAAGAGTCTCCATCCCCTCCTTGCCCGCCTTTCTAGTGTACGTTGGATTACTTGCTCCTACAGTGCGTACAGAAGGAGATACAGTTTTCTGTAAGGACCCAATTCCCTCCATCCCTCTGGATGTTACGGTGGCGCTAAACTAGTCAACGTGAACTACTTGGATCCTTTTTCCGATGAGTTCTTCCTCCATGATGAAGTCAGA
This sequence comes from Buceros rhinoceros silvestris, assembly GCF_000710305.1. Taxonomy (NCBI): domain Eukaryota; kingdom Metazoa; phylum Chordata; class Aves; order Bucerotiformes; family Bucerotidae; genus Buceros; species Buceros rhinoceros. Next base: position 921 of record NW_010425317.1, read on the forward strand.
TGGTGAGTCCAAGGCTCAAAATGAAAGGACTGGTGTAACATGACTTAAGGTAAGCCCAAATGAACGCTCTGTGCATAGAACCATTTCTTCTCTGTACTTCTATTCAATTTTAACCACAACCAGTAGCAGGTGAATCAACAAAAGGAGTTAGCAGAACTCAAAAGCACACTTTTAGCTTTGGTGCTTCCTCCTGGGCAGGCAGAGCCGAGGTTGGGCTTCTGGTTCTTTTAAAAGTCTACACAGAATTTGAGGTGATCCAGTGTGCGGCACTAACGTTCACAGGACAGTACTTTCCCTTTTGTCCAAAAAACATTTGAGAAGGTTTGAGAGGTGCAGAATTGGGAGTGTCTCATGTGCCGGTGAGTGTGAGGTCAGGAATCACAGCCGTGAGACGTGTTTTGGAGATAAAGGATGGAATTAGCTCAAGTGATGAGATTTAGAAAGGAGAGGTAAGGATAGCATACACACACACGTAAGATATGCTCTTATTCAAAAGAGATGCTGCTTGTTGTTTCAAGCCAGTTCATTGTCTTTGAAAGTATATGAAAACTGGATATCTTTAAGTCAGAATATTTGGATTGTTAGAAATGAAATTTAAAATAGAAATGAAAATTCAATTATACTACTAATGATACAATTATCATAACTTAACTTGTGATGCAAGTTTAAGAAAACTGATCATTCTGTGGCCAATAAAGATTAGATGAGAGAAAAATATATGAAGATGATTAGATGAGGTCCAAAATGATCAAGGCAGTGTTTTACTTTGCTTTTTTCCCTCCAGCTTTCTTCAGAATGGTGTTTCTGGACAACATGCTTCTTCATATCTGTGTTAAGGTAAATGAGGTAGTTAATTGCTTTCCTTTTTGCAATGAAGAATTTTCTTTTTGATATCTTCTGAAGTAAGCCTTTAACTTGCTGTAAGAAACATGCTGCACGTTCTCAGAGGTGAGCGAAAGAACACAGCTGTAAACTGGCCCCCTCTGATCTGGATTTAATAGGGCCATATGCAATTAGTTCTTTGTCTACTGCTAAATGAGAAAGAACAATGTCTTGTCATTCAGAGGAAAGAGGAAAGAAATCTTATGGACTAAGCTGCTATAGGATAAACATTCCAGCGCACTTGAGTTTCTAGTTGGCGGTGACCCTCCTGGCACAGCGTACATCCCCCGCAGCCTTACAAATCCAGCTTACAGATAACTCTTCACTGAGCACTCTGTCCCAACGGTTTGTTGTCTGTTTGTTGCTCTCATAAGACATTTCTGGCTTAGACTTGAAAAAATACTCCTGATTAGTCTCATTTCTGTTATCTGCAATACTAACAGAAAAGTAGGCTAACTAGGAATTGCTTGTTTTGCTAATAATAGCATTAAGCTATGGAAGGTGGTTCCAGTAAAGAAGAAACTGTTTTCCTTTGGTACTGAGGTTGAAACATCTGTCCAGAAATTGGCTGGCTTTAAGTGCTAGTGTTGTGATACCGTCAGGATACCGAAAAAACGTGTGCTTAATGTATTTCAGTGATTGACACTTCCTGGCTTCTGTGTGACACTACCGACACCCTTTAAAAAGGGCACAACACAGTCAGCAATGTTTGACTGGAAGGTTTTGGAATCTGTACACTGTGAGTCATCTTTTGATTTCTGTACTTCAGGAGATCAGAGGTGACACACCTTGTGTCTCTGCTGGATTCTACTACGCAGGCAGAACGTTGCCATCTGTGAAATGTGAGAGTAAGATTCTTATACAGAGGAGAAACCTTCTGCCTTTTATCTGTGAGGTTTCAGAAAAACAGAAATGTGGAACATTAGACCAATAGAGCCTTTAAATAACAGTGAGTGCACAGCATTTCAAATGATTCCTACCATTCACCTTGTGATTTGTCCATGTTTTAAATACCTTGCCAAAATCCAGGTGATAAGTCACTTCTGACTCATCTCTCCAGATCAGCAGAACCCTTGGCACCTTCAATGACATCAAAATCTTTTATTTTACTTGCATATAAAACAAAGACTACTGCTTAGCTTAAAATGTATTATACCAAAAATCCAAAGCTTGACATTACTTACTGCACACGGGGAACAGACTGCAGACTCTGTCACCTGTGCCACTTAGATGTGAAAACTTGCTCCTCTGTGTGGTCATCCAGATGGACTTGGTATAGCCCTCTTCTTTTATCATGACATTCATCCTACAATTTATTAATGCCTAGGGCAGTGCCAATTTATCTGACTCATGCATTAACTAAGCTTTCTCTCATTGAAAGAAGTGAATGAGAAGGCCCTCCTCTTTATCTTTGAGAATGTGTTTGTAACCATTTTGGTCTATTCATCATAAATAAGGCATTACTAAAATACTATTTCTAATTTCAGATGTCACACCCTAGGAAAAATATCTGTCCATTAGACAGATTGCAGAATTCCAGTACACACAAGTGAGACTGACCAGAAATACGGAAGAAGAAAAGGAGAAGAATAATTCAGGAGATTTTTCTGAGACTAGAGAAAATGAGACTTACAGTCAAATATTCTGAGGTTTTAAAGACTTAGGCTGCTTCCAAGAGGAAGGTAATCAGAATGGTGCTTTCAGGGTCCATAGTGTTTCGGACAAGAAGTAACAGCTTTAGATGACAAGAAGGAAGATTGAGGTTCCGCATGGCTAATTGTCTAAGGATTGGGAGGGCTGGGACTCACTGGAGAGGATTGCCTTGGAGTATTAAGGAAGTCTTTGAAAATAAAAGAAGTCTGAAAAACTGTTTTCAGAAGAACGTATTACTGGGTCAGATGAGGGAGCTGCGTAACTTGCTGAGATCCTTTCTGGCCCTGTATTTTAAAAACTAGGCCTAGAGATGAGATCTGATACGGATCACTTCAAGTACCAGTAAGAAAAGGTGCACAACGATCAGAAATTGTGAAATAATAACATTCAAGCAACGGGAATTGGATGTGTCAGCAGAATCTCTGTTTCAATAAATATTAAAAGCTTTTCATATACCGAGTGTTTAACCGATAATGCATCTCCCACCAGTCTTTTATTTGTTGAGGGAGAGAGAATCCTTTTGAAAAAACAGCCAGGGTTTGAAGCTCAGCCAGAGTTAAGATTCTGTCTAGTTGTCAGCTTATGAATAAACAGAAATGCAGTTGCCAAGATGTTTTTAAAAATTCTGATTACCTAAAATTAGTTTGCTAAAGGTTATTACATTTTAAATATTTATCAAGCTATATGGTCCTCTCTAGATCTTAAAAAAGTGCGTATGTAATGACATTTGGAGGCATTGGATGCTTTTGGATACGTTGTCATTCATAAGCTTACGAAATGGATTAGTTTAAGCAAGTGGGGATTTTTAGATAAATTTTAGCCCTTAGCACTGAGTTTCACTGCAATCAACAATTAATTATTCTTACAGTTTCTTTTCAAATATACAATCATGACATTTATTATGACGTGAACTTGAATATTCTGTAGACTACATCTGCAGTTTGTGATGAAGTAAATGCAGCATTAAGGTGATCTGCGTTTCCCTCTGTAGTGTGGCAGTTCGGACTGCACATTGTACTTCCATTCCTTACCGGTATGAAACCCCACCTGGATTACCCGTATTAGTGAAGGACCTGAACAACAGCTGAGCCATCCTTCACTCCCTCGTTTTAGTGAGGCTGTAAGTGTCTGGAGGGCATACAGCACGTTGGCTAGATGCTAATGGTGGGACTAATGCAGTTACGCAACCTAACAAATTAACTGCAATGTAAAAATACGATATTTTTTAATATGCAATTTTTTTGTGCCTCTGATAAGTCATAGTTTATACAAATTAAAACGATTTCTTAGGATTTTCAGTACGAGCACAGAGGAGAAGTCAGCTCTTGCAAACAGCAAGGGAATAAATAGTAAGTTTACTCTTTTGTGTGTGTATTACTATAGGCTGGTACATAGCACATGTAAAATTCTAGGCAAGCAGCCATCTGCTGCAGTAATAGTAAGCTATTGGATTAGATTGCACATTCCTGATATGCTCCATTATTTTAATGGATTTAATCTACTTGGAACGTTACTTGTTCAGAAGAATGTAACAAACGTAATGTCTCCAGAAGGCTGGCAGTCTTCCTGAGAAATGGCCACTCTGAGTATGGGTTCTGCCTAATTCTAATCACATCAACATGGAGATAGTTGACAGCCTTCAAAAATATCTAAACGGATAATCTAGAAATGGAAGACTCTGCTGATGCTTAAATTGTATTGTATGAAAGGACAGAATAACGCATAATATTTCCAGAACAGAAGTTTAATTTGATCTTGATTAGACAAAGGGTATGAATGATAAGGCCCAATGCCAAAAAACCCACTTCAGATACCTAGCTGCTATGAAAATGCATGTCTCTGCCTTCCCAGACCAATTTATATGGAGAGTTTACCTTTCCGTAGTCCACCGAACTTGGCTGGGATAGCTTGTGTTTGTATCATTCCAACCATCTCACCCAAAGATAAATTCTGATCTGGAATCTTCACCATTGTGATCCATGCCACCCCCTCCGCCCTCCCCATTTATCCTTAATCATTACACCTTCCCACTCAATGCACTGTTGCAAAATTTACATAATCTTATTTTCACACCTTCCTCAAAGGGATTTGATTACTATCTTTTATTGTGTTCTCCCTGAACTTGCTGCTTTTCAGGTGAATGTTCTAGCTTAACAAAAAATACCATCTGCCTCATCTACTTGCTAGTGCTTGTACAAATGATTAGGTTCAATTCAAGCAAAAAGAAAAAGCAAGTTAATAATTTAAGTTCACTATTCAGACATCCTGAATCAGAATTAGATAGTGTATCAGAACAACCCGAAGAGACCCGCTTGCTACGTGAGCTCAGGCTGCTTTAACACTTGAATAGCTAGCAGAGGTCTGGAGAACAGAGAACAGCTGCCGATTGTCACCAACTCTGAAATAATAAATCGTTCTGAATGAAAGCATATTAGTGTGGACGTGGTGGTGCCCTGATACGATCACACACATTTGGTCAGCTCATAAATCAGTAGAAATACCTTGCAGCAATCTGAATATTACAGCTTTTCAATATAGATTTCCCTCATCCAATGCCTGCTTTCTATGTCATCGGTTCATACATATCTGAATTTATATTTGGACACGTCCAAAAAGGCCGAAGTCCAGAAGAAAAGACCTGCCTTCTGTTGATACTGGATCTGGCCCACAGGAAGTCAAAAACGTACTCTGCAAAGATGAGTAGGTTGTATTGTGAGTGTATGAAATGAATCTAAGGCAACTGAATTCTTTTCAGAATTATGATTTTGTACCTTCTGCAGTATTGGAAACTTACCTGCACTATGATGATGCTTAAGGAGGGATCACCAGAACAAATGAAGAAAGATCCATGACTTCAGCTCAACATCTGGTTCAGTCTAGTTATAGGCAAGGAACATTTGGAGAGAATGAAGACCACTGACCAGAGACTGTGCTAAATTCCTGCAGCGTAAAGCCAGTGCACATGAGATCATCCTGCGCAGTACTGTAACACTAGTTATTGACACCACCTACACTGTGGATGCAGAATTATTCTCCCACTTGGGAGTACATAGACATTTCCTTTGCAAGAAAACCTGGTGTAGAAGAAAGGGAGACAGGCACCATCTATCCAGCTTTTTCAATTCTGCAAGTATTCATGTTGGTAAGGAGGAGGAAGGGGAATGAATCCACATGGTTGTTAAGGGTAGGCGGGTTAATGAGCAGAGACACTGCAATAGTGTGATGGCCATTATCCAGCAGCTACCCAGGAGGCTTCTCTTCTCTTCTCTGGCAGTCTAATTTGTGCAGTTCTGCTAGAACCTGTACATCTCTAAAACTAACCCCAGTATCTCACCTTGGACACTACTAGGAGCTGATCTGATATGCTACCTAGACCATTTGCTTCAGCAATCCTTGCTGAACATGATCTGCAAAGAAATGAGCTCACCTTAAGCATCTTCATGCGAGGTCACCTGGTTTGTCCTTGGCATGCTGAGTAACTGGAGGTTTGGACCAGCCAGTAACATATCAACAGTAACATGTCTGTTCTCTCAACATGCGCAGAAACTATGTGGGGCGATGTTTCTGTCCCTGTGGTGACAACTATCCTCAACAAATACCTGAAAATTCACGAGCTGTTGTCCAGCCTCCCTGAAACAGGCTAAAGATGGCACTGCCGTGGGTCTCCAGGGCTGTTTAAGGTCCCTCAGCTAGTGCCAGATCATGGTCCCACATAACCTAAATTATTCTAGCGTCTACAGCGAGCATATTCACTTTTTTCCCTTGAACGATTTCTAGGGCCCCTGGGCACTGCATTTCCCTTTACCCATAGCACAGTGATGTAACCCCAGAGCAGAAGGAACTCTTGGCTCTGCCCTATGAAAAGGCAGTTTTCCTTGCCAGCCCAGTTCATGTTTCCTGCAGAGATACTCAAACCATGGATGAGGCAGGTTTTGTAGCTCTTGAGTCACTACAGATCTTAAACATGAGCAAGTTTTGCTCCTTTCTAACCTTGATTCTGTACAGAGTTAAAAATTACCACAGTTCTGTGACACTTAGTTTAAAGATGAAAGAAGCAGGGTCTTTTAAATTCCAGTCTGAAATAGTACTTTGGCTGCTACAGACACAGTGATTTCTGGTACCTAGTTCTGCAACTAAATCCAGAAATGTCATCAAAAGAATTGTAATTATATTTCCAAATAAAGCACTCATGCTTTGTAATGATTTGTTATTAATTGCAAAAATTAGAACACGTTGTCTTTTTGCTTTTAATCTACTCTTCCCTATTTATAATTTTTCTCTTCATTTATCTTTCATTTTCCAGCTGATATGATCAATTTCCTGGACAGTTATTAGCTCCCAGTTAAAACATTACAGACATGACAGTGTGTACCTAACATTAAAATACATGCTGTGTTGTAAACACCAGCTTTAGGGTTCTTCCTTTCCCCTTCTTCTTATTCTATAAATAGAACAGTTACAGAGGAAGTTTCTTCCTGCGGTTGTGATTCACCTGTATGTGGAGACAGTGCTTCCTGTTCTAAACTATCCTCATGAATTCAAAGAGCTAACTCTGCAAAAGGAAACAATGAGAAGACTGTAAATTCCACAGGAAATAAAACTTAGCAAGATAGTGAAACAAAGAACACAATAAATGGCGTTAATAAACAGAAACAGAGAGGTT
>NW_010425317.1:8254-8469 GCF_000710305.1 Buceros rhinoceros silvestris
GAAATCTCGTTCCCTCGGCATCTGGACCCATTGTTTTAATCCAAAACAGTAGGACATTGAAAGCCAGATAGGAAGAGCTTCTGCAAATGGGAACAATCTTACCCCGACATATAACTAGATGTGTTTTTTTCATCCTTAAATTCTACAGCCAGAAAAAGACATACTCGTTACTGTGCCAACCTTTAACCCCCGTACAATGTTCAACAGCAGCCGGC
>NW_010425317.1:8608-17742 GCF_000710305.1 Buceros rhinoceros silvestris
CTGAACATCTGGGTGGCTGCTGATGTTCATTACTGACCAATCTGGATACAATGGAGAAAAAACATTATCGTGCCAGTATTTCAGATTTTTAAATTGGATCATTAGTGGATCGTAATGGATCATTAGTGGATCATAATTCTAAGCCAGAAGGAAAATAATTAAAAACTCGATACAGAATGAAACATGTAAATACAACCAATACTGATATATAGAAAAGACAGTTTGTCAAATGTATTTGATTGCTTAAATGAGACCGTAAATTGGCAGATAACGGAAAAGTTTGGATTGATGTTCTGAGGCTTTTATAAGGCATTGTGATTTAGAAACCAGCACGACATATAATCAATATGGTTTTCATTAAATGGATTAAAGACTAGCCAGGAGTTAGATCTCAAAATACTTCAGCAAAAGGAATCATCACTGGCCAGCTGCATTTTGAGCATAGCCCCCCCCAAGAACTGGTTCTTGATTTTTTTTTTTAATCCCCCCCTCACTTCAGTTAGGATTATTTGAGTCATTTTTAACTAAAGGATGTCCTACAGTTCTTGCAACCCAGAAGGCAAGCCCAGATGCTACCAAAACCCTGGCTGTCCGATCTAAGAGCACAGGACGGGATACAGGAGGAATTACTGTGAGTCCAGAACTGTAGCACTGAACTCTGCTGTTCAGTATCGCTTCATACTGAAGGCACCTAAATTCGGTAGACTCCGCAATTTTTACTTCAGCATTTTGCATGCACCCAACACCCAGAAAAGCCTCCACCTTGGCTCCCAGTCCCCACTGTGGGGATCCAGTGGCTCAGGGGTGGTTTAGTCGCGGCTGTCATGGTGTGCCCAGTGCGCAGCAATCTGCCTTACCTCCTCCTCTCCTGCTGGAATCGTACATCTCCTCTACAGGAAGGCAGTTATTCGGCAGGAGGCGTAGCCTGCGCACCCTCTGCAGAGCACCAGCGACTTGTGTTTGAGGCTCTCAGGGGGATGTGGGGGTCTGACTGCCCTCAGGCAGGGTGAGTAATGTAATCTGGACCTGCGGCATCTTAAGTCAACTGGCTGTTATTAAGAGAACCAGTATTAGCTCTGTTTGATCTTTCTCTTTCGCTATTGCAAAAGAAGGGACGTGTTTCTGCTCAGTATAAGCTGAAAACTTCAGGTCAGCAGAAAAACACCAGTTCCTGCTTTTGACCTTTCCTGCAGCTCCAAGTCCAGGCATAAGCTCCGTAAAGAGCAAGGTCTAATATTCAACCCCGTCCTTAAACAGCTGCTTGCTCAGTGCGTGTTTTGTTCTGACCTCTGTTCTGGGGCCCTACTTCTCCCCTCATGTGGGGACCGAACGTACCATATTTGGAGTGTCAGGTTCTCCTGCAGGGCCTGCAGGCATACATCTCTCTCCACCAATACCATAAAGCAATAGCTGTCAAGAACTAAAAATGAAGCTAGCAGAAGTCAAGAGTAGCTGTTATGCCTAAAACTTAAAATCTGTTTAAAATCTTTTTTCCCCCCCTATTCCATTTCCCCTCCCCCAAAGGTCTCTTTTCTGTTCAGAGTCATGAGCAGCTTGTTTTCTTGACTCAGCAGTAGAGCTGCATGTGACCGGTAACACAAACCCTGCTTTATCCAGGTGGCTTAGGCAGATGGGAGGCAATGGAGGAAATGTGTCTGGAAATGCCGCAAACTGGCAAAAAAGACTGCTGTATTTTCAGGAGCGTGGCAATAACTGAACACTTCAGGTATGTTACAAAATGAGAAGCAGGCCATAAAAGATCTTAAAATGGTTACGTGATTCACGTTAAAATTATGACCAATTGGGAAGCCAGGGCAAGGAGAAGGTGCTTTAATAGACAATTGTTTTTGTCGCGGCTGGAAAAGAGAATTTGTTCTGAGTTACAGAAAGTTAAATAGATACCTTTAAACCCGTTCTGGCTATGTAAATTTAATGGAGAATTATAAACAACAGCTTATCGGGAATAATGTACATGAGATTCTCCATGCTTATAAAAATATCCTCTGAAAGTGAAATGGCTTGCCAAGTAATTAAATATTTAAAAGTTGAATCAGAAGTTAGATATGCACTTCTGGAGTGAAAACATCAACTTTAAACATGGGATGTGTTTAAAGATTTTGGTTGAGTTTTTTCTTTGTGAAAACCAAGAAAAAGGAAACTATTAACTTGTGCACAAATAGTCAGAATCTATCTGCAAGTCCTTTAAATGTTTGACCTTCTGACATGAACACCTTTAGAAATAGAAGGCAAAGTGGATCCTCAGCTGCAGCTGGGAGCATTGTGCTCCACCGACAATCTCGACCCTGCTCTTCACCGTCTCTCCGCACAGATGAGGTATGGCTGTGGTTGCAATGTCATGCCTAATCTTGGTTTGAGATCTGGAATCACACCATGAGGAAAACACAGGTGAAATCGTTGTAGTAATGAAGTGAAAAACAAGAACATTTCCATTCGAGCTAGTTGTTCTCCAAGACAGTGTCTTCTTCCTGGATCGAAAAGAAGGTTTTGAAAAGACTTAAAACGTGTTCAGTTACATTTTCACTCTTACTGTGAACAAGAACGGTTGTTTCTGTGTTCCAAGAGGAGCCATATGAACTTAGCAGCAGTATTCTGTAAGAGAGGATAGGTGATAATTTACAGCAAGAAACAGATTTTAGAGCATTTGTTCCTCTCACTACACAAGTGCCACTGTAATTAATTCTGTCAAATTTATTTAGATAAGCTATTAGCGACTTTATCTTGTCTTGAAGTGCCAATATAAACAAAAGATGTTTTTAAAAAAATTATACTGTGATTTTCAGCCTTTATCACCTATTACTTTCTTAATTACATCTACTGCCAGTCATTATTCCCTGGTGATTATTGCAACTTGGTAAGTAGAAAGATACAAAACAGGTCTGGGTAATGCCTTTCAATATTAGTTCCTATTCCATGTATGACTCGATAACGGAGTAACAAACCTATGTGGAAGACACAGATCCATGGCTACAACACCTGGAACTGAAAGGCCAAACAGGCCACAAGCGATGTCACACATACACAATAAAGATGGGCTTCCCCACATCTTAACTTCGGCCGTTTAGATGATGTGCATCGTGCCCGAGGGAATTGTCTTGTCTTGTTTCCTATCTTTTGGAGGAGGAGTATCCCAGACGAGTAAACTAAGTCACCCTCTGCACAAGGCTGTGTCTTTCTGCAGACTGCAGAGGTAGCCTAGGCAGTTAGCTTATAAGGAACACGTAATTTTTTAGGTTGATAATCGTCTGTAAGGAAAATGATCTGCTCTTACAGGCATCATAAGGCAAATCCATAATGATGTAGGACTGCCAAAATATTTCCTGATCCTCAAGGCAGTTTGAGTAAAATCTGCAGTTTCTGGTGCTGATTCAAGTGCTGAAATTTGCCAGCTGGTTGTGTAAATCACGGGTATATAATGACTTCAGCAGCAAATGACTGTTGTGAAATGGGTTACACACATGTACTGAAATGATATAAAAGGTACAGACTCCCCAGACTGGAAGAGTCTTCTGTTTGTTTATGCATAGTAATGAGCTACGTAGAAGATGTTATGCTAAATTGTGTTACGTCGAGAGAACGTTTTATTGGACATTTTTTAAACAGCTGTTTCATCAGAACTGTGACTATTTTATACAGATCTGTCCACTCCTGATTTATTGCCATCACTTGTATCTTACAGATCTCTAGATTTATGAAAAGGAGGTGGAAGGAATCACTCTTACCTAGTGAAAAAGGAATAAATGCATCTTTCTTGACAAACTGCCCGCTGCTGTCCAAAAATCTCTCAGGAGAAAACACTTCTGGATTGCTCCAGTATTTCTCATCAAAATGAACGGAGTAGAGGTTTGTAATGACTGTAGTGCCTTCAGGAATCGAGTAACCACGCACAACCGTATCTTTGGAAGTGGCGTGAAAAATACCCAGTGGAACTATATTACAGAACCGTAGAACTTCGTGTAGCACCGCCTCAGTGTACGGCATTCTGCACTTCTCCTCGAAGGCTGGCATCTTGTTCGGGCCGACGACTGAATCGATTTCTCTCTGAACTTGCCCTGTTAGCGACAGGAGTAAAATCTGGTGTTTATTGTGTTATATCCTTCGTTTTTTAATTTAAGCTATTAAATGCGTACTTGAAAAGGATACTGAAACCTTAAATAACTTATATAAAATATAGTAGCTTGTAAGCTTTTAAATTTAGACTCTATTTCTTCTCCTGCTAGTAGGAATTATTACTACCATATATACCAGTTATCTTCATTTTGGAAGTAATTATTCTCAGTAAAACCATGTTTTCACATACTTTTTTTCCCCTTGTGTATATTTTTATTTCTGGAGCTCTTCGAAACTAAAGAAAAAACCAAAAGCCTATGAAGTACATTAAATATTTGAAAGAACCTCTGAAATTAGCTATTTGAACTTTCCCTTGGCCACTTCTGCTATGATTCCTTAGAACTGTCAGTGTAAAATCATCCACTCTTAAACTGACAACATCTGATACAACACAGTGAGAGTTAAGAGGGACAGGAGTCCGAATCTAACTGAAAAGGAGCAAATTCAATCACTGTCTTTTAAGCTGTTTCTAAAATTCAGTTCACAGGTTATTTAAATAATCTCTGCCGCCTCTTTTTCCTAGTAACACTTTCTTCGTTGAAACTGTCAATTAGCTCATAACTGAAACAAAGCTGGACTTTGATAATTCATCTGGAAGCAGTAATGAATATCTGGGCAATGGCAGGAAAATTCTAATAGAAACACCATTTTTTTCAACCTGAAGTGACAACATTTCACATGAAAATAAAGAGGTGAAAGTGGAAGTACATTCTGTGGTGTGTAGTGGTGTTTGCTGTAATGCTTGGACAGGGAAAATCTAAATAAACGGTGATTTTATTTTCATCCAGATGAACTGATTTGGAACCCAAATTCAGAAACCCATTCTACGGCAAGATCTGAACCGGAAGATTATGTCAGGTGAGTGGATCTCTGCAGAATCAGCCAATGCACAGGAGACACAAAACTAACAACTTTTCTTGATCTTTACTGAAAAGGAGTATCTTAGATCTTAATAGAGATAATAGAGGAATAAGGATCTTCTTATTTTAAGATATTAGTATTTTTTGTGAGCCAAGACAGCCTAAGCAGAAACTTTCATTTCAGTGGACCACTTTGCATATGGGCTTTTTATGTGACGTAAAGCATAAATACATCCTATTGACTAATTATGGCACTTAATATATTTTACACTAAAATATGGGGAATGTGTATATGCGTCCCAAAACTTAAGTACCTCTAAAATCAGAATCTACATTTTTCATTTTATTAAATGTTTTTCTTTTTTGGCAATTTTCTTATACTGGCAAAGCACATAGGTTAATCAGTGAAACCCGGAAGCATAAAAGCAACACTTATTTTTTTTAAACTCCTTTGTTTTAAATCATCTGAAATGGGCTGACTGGTTAAAAATAGCAATTGCAGTTTTTAAGCTTCCACAAAAAAATTATTATCTGTACTTAGTGAGCTAAAGCTACATATTTCTCTTAAGTCCCTCCAAGGTTTTAAAGTTAACGACTCAAATCCTGTTAAATCTTGCTTTTAATCCTAGGCTACCAGAAAGTTTTCCTATTTTTTAATCTCTAATCAGCTCCCTCGTATTCAATTAATTAATCAACTGATTAAAATAGTTGAGTAAATGAAAATAAGAAGCCACGTAAGAGGTTATGGCTCTCAGTTGAGCAAACAGGTTCTGCTGGCTTCGTCAGATACTTTAACCAGCTGAGTAAATGTGGAACTTGAAATAACGGTAATAGCAGCAACAAAAAGAGCTCTGGCATCAACTTCTTTATTTAATCTGCATGATTTTAACTGTCTAAAGCATGTCGGGCCTTCTGTTTTGGCTGCCACTACGGATCGCTGCACCACTTTGAAAAAGCATTTTAAATTTGCAATAGGAAAATCAGTGTATCAGTGCCTCAGAGTGTCAAAGTTCTTACCTTGAATGTTTGGATAAAGAGCCATAAATAACACTGCCCATCTTAAAACATTTGTTGTGGTTTCTGTCCCAGCTATGATGAGTTCTCCAACAGAGAAAATTAAGTTTTCTCTTGAATATGTAGATTCTGGATCATTTTCACTGCAATCCATCTCATCTAAATATGCATCTACAAAATGGCGAGGTGACTGTGGCTTCCTATTTTCAGAGACACGTTCAATAAGCTCTTGAAGAAAGTCATAGACTTCAGCTGCATTTTTAAACAGCTGCTGGTGTTTCCCAAATGGCAAGATACCGATCCAAGGAAAAGCATTATATAAAAATACAGCAGCGCTAGCAGCTAATTCAACATTTTCACTAAAAATGTCAATCATGTGCTGAAATTCAGTGTCTTCATATGTAAAACGCTCTCCAAAAATAATCCAGTTAGTAATGTTTGAAACAGCATTGGTGATCAAGTGCTTGACGTCAAACGGTCTGCCTTTGTATGTGTCAATGGCATCAAGAAAAAACATGGCTTCTTCCGAAATTTTGTGTTCAAAGGACCTTTGACCGTATCCAAAACTTCGAAAGGTATTTACAGCTAATTTGCGGTGTTCTGTCCATCCTCTGCCATATTTACTGTTCAGTAAGCCTGAAAAAATATTTTGACACAGTATTTTATGCAACGCTTTATTTTGCCCCCATAAGATAATAAAATTATTTAACAAGACAATGAGACAAAAAATTACATCTTGAAATGGAACACAGTTCAAGAGCGACAATCCTTTCCAAACAGTATCTTTAAAGAAGCATCAAGTATTTTATGAAAGGAGATAAAGAAGTAGAGAAAACAGCTGAGGCAAATGTTTCCTGTGATCACAAACCCCTCACAAAACCATTGGACCAACATTACATTTTTATAGAAAAGATATTAGCACATACCTCCCATGTTTGTCAGCTTCTTAAACAGAGGAAGAGACGGTCTATCTGCAAAAACGTCACTTTGATGAACGAGGCATTCTTTCACTGCATCGTAGCCGTTCAGCACAATGGCAGATATACCTCCAAGGTCCAGACTGAAGATCTTGGAGGGGAGAAGAGAATAAAAATTGTAAAATGCTATTACAGCGAATGAAAATGTGAAAAAGTGAACCACCACTGAACATCAATGCAAAACACAGACTTGAATAAACTTCAGAAGGACATGCAGGGAACCAGAGGTGATGCAACTGCGGCGTTACGCAGCACAGTCTGTGGTGAGCTAATTTACTTTTAGTAGTAAAGTAAATCAGCCCACTCTGCCTTCTGTGCTTTGCTGTGCACCTGAAGTGACCAGCTCTCCAAAGTAAAGACTGGGGATGCTTTCATACAGTCATTTTAGAAATGTGAATTTGGTATAAGAATGCGTATTTTTCACAAAAAAAATGTACTGTCCCCTAGCATTAGTAGATATTAGTACAAGTATATACTTCTAAGTATATAAAATAACATTATTAGATATAAGACATAGTTTTTATATAAGACCTAAAGTACATATGTTGTCTGCTTTCCTCATTTGCTGAGACTATTTCCACAGGAGGGAGGAAAGCTGAGCTACCGTATCTGCTGCTCCTCCCTGCCCGCGCACAGGCAAACGCCAAGGGCTGAATTCAGTGAAGGCAGCTAGGGCTGAAGCTACAAGTTCATATCACAGAGACTCCCATCACGTCACCTAGTAACGGCAGACGCAGAGGTGGTGTCAGCTGTGAACACAACCAAGATGCACCCAGTCCTTTCTACCTCTGAAAGTGGACAGCAGCTTACTTTGCACAGGCTCCCCAAGAGCCATCAGGTGATAGCAGTGAGAGCCATGATGACAGCCAACAAATGACAGCATAGCCCAGCTAGTCCCATCTCCCGTTTCCAGAAGTGGTTAGCACTAGGTGCTTTGGAGAAAGATGCAATACATCCTGCAGAAGGCACATACAGGATAAACAGAATGAAAATCTTAACCTAAGTTTTAAAAATTAAAACCGAGGCTAAATTCACGATTGAAATCCTATATTCCTTTCCATACTTTTCTTAGCATTATAAATCTGTATTTTTACCTATATAAATCTCTAATTTTTTCTTCATCTCAGAGCTCTGGACATCCATAATGTGAAATACCATTAGCCTAATTGCACATTCTGTAACAAGGGCGTTGCCACCGAAAGGGTTGTCACGCGCTGGAGCAGGCTGCCCAGGGAAGCACTGGAGTCATCGTCCGTGGAGCTACTTAAGACGTGCAGACGTCGCGCTGCGGGACATGGTTTAGAGGTGGGCTGGCAGTGCTGGGTTAATGGCTGGACTTAAGATCATCAAGTCTCTTCCAACCTAAATGATTCCGTGACTACTTTGTTTTAGCAAACTTGGTATTTTCACGGTTATAATGGCTCTTCTTTTTTATGTGGGAAGACACTCCCAATATACCTCTGCAAACCATTTGTACATTTTGCATACTTTGATCGTGGCTTGTTTATCTTTCTTCCCATGTCTTATATAACTTTAAAAAAATCCTTTCATTGTATTTTTCCAGAGTCCCCCAAATCCTGATATACCATCTTCAAGTCCTCTCAAGTTCTGCAGGGTCCTTTCTGACAGCAGGTGACTAGAACTACACACAGCATTCCGGGCAAGTAGAAAGCTTAGTTTATGTGATGACATGTTTTATTTCCTATTTCTATTCTCTTTGTCCTAGTATTTTGCTTGAAACACATTTACAATTTTCTTGCCAACGTAAATGAAAAAAATTTCATCCTATCCTTGTGTTTCTGCCATTCAGCATGCTTTTCATTTGTTTGTTTGCTTCGCTTCTCATTCATGACAAGACTGTGACTTTGTTTTGCTGTAGGTTTCATAAATTATCTGGATACAAGCTTTTGAGAGACTTCAGTTCTAGCAACAGTTTCATTTGCTTGTTAGGGGAGTTAAACACTTCTAGCAGTTGATGGGTGTGATTTTCTAAACAAACTGTTGTGTGCAGGACACAAAGCTCAATCTTTCAGGCCTCCGATAATCCCTCTAAGTAAAATGCCGCAGGCGCTGTATGTAGTGTGGAGATGTACAGGCTCGCGGCACAGCTGGCCAGGGGCTGTGTGCTGACTGACTGGCCAGTGGCTACCAAAAC
>NW_010425317.1:17853-18217 GCF_000710305.1 Buceros rhinoceros silvestris
TGCGGTGTCCACACACACACTTGCATATGTGAACCGCTGCCTGCCTTGCCCTGCTACATCTATTGGGGTTTAACTTTTCCGAAGCCCGTAAGAAGAGATCGGTCGCTTGAAACTGATGTGAAACTGGTGACAACCCCCATCCTTACACAGTGACACTGACTGACTGGGAGCAGTCATAACGTCCCCCCGAAGGCATCTTGAACGGCTCTCCGTGAAAATGTTGCACTATCCAAGCGCCTGCTATTTGGTAATTGTAACTTCGCTGATTTTAAGCCCTTTTGGCACGTTCAAGACTTGTGGATACGAAACAAGCGAGTTTCTCCCACGTGCAACAGGACACCAGGGGAAGCACTTTACCGGAGCC
>NW_010425318.1:0-316 GCF_000710305.1 Buceros rhinoceros silvestris
AATCCTTCCAAAAGGGTGATTATAGATGACCCTTTGCAGTCAGATGAATTTTATCCTCTAGGACAAACTCTAATGGAGATGTGATTTGTCTTGCTGTTTCTGACTCATCTTTTGGCATTATGTATCTATGCCTAAATTAAAAAAAGAAAAAAGTCTAAAATATAAATCCATGTGCAGAAAATGTTAAGCAGAATGATTAACACACTTTCCAGGCTGAAACAATCCACGTAGTGGGCAAATATTTTTGTCAAAAAAAAAAAAAGGAAACTTAAATTTGATTAAAAAAGAAGACCATCTATAGCTTAAAAAAAAAAAA
>NW_010425318.1:439-5396 GCF_000710305.1 Buceros rhinoceros silvestris
ACAACAGAAGACCATCTATAGCTTTAAAGCTGTTCAATATTTCAAAAAACCAGCGTACTCAGATTTAACAGTGTTGCAAGTTTGTATTCACTTACTGTGTTAAAATCTCTAACAAAAACTTCTGACTTAATCATTATTTACTTTGTGATTACTTTAAGATGTTTTAAGCTGACTGAAGTTACTGTCAATGAAGCTAGGATGAAATTTTGATCAATTAATGCAGCACATGTACATCACTGCACTATGTAACCATGACTGCACAAAATAGCTTCTAGTTCCCAAATTGCATTTTCATCATGACAGTAGTCAACCACAGGCCAGAAGCCCAAGCAACTAAAACTGGTGAACTCCATAAAGTTCAGTTCAGCTAATGCTGACTTTGATCAGTTGGTTTTAGAACATGTGTAATTTTCAGATTGTGACCACATGGATTTGCTTGGGCGGAAGGCTACGTGTTACCTCTCTGGCCGAAATTTGTGCTTGTGTGGTCTCTGAAGATCCCAGCGCTGACACTCCTTGCCCGACTCGGTGTGATCCATTGGCCCTCTGTAACTCTCTCCATTGCAGGTCATGCATTCAGCTAGGAAAACAACCATATGTGTACAAGTCATTCATTATACTGATGACTTGTAGCACACACACACACACACACAAAAAAAGTAATATAAATTAAATCATATACTTGCTGATATAAATCGAAACCAGCCTAGAGGGATATAAAAAGGTGTTATCTTTCAGTTATGTTGGTATGGAAAATGTTCTTATTGTATAGAATCGCATCTCTGTATTAAATCTAATCCAGATGCTTGAATTTGGTATCACTGTATAGGAAACTTACAGGTAGGTGTGGCCTGCTAGAACCATCCATGTTTCTAGCAAATTTTTAACTTTTTGCTAGATACAGAGAGTCACACATCTAACGAAGAAGAATTTTTTAGAGGTGGTATTTTCTAATTGAGTAATATTCTTTGTTCTAAATCACTCTAAGTCATAGAATAACAGCACAAGTTTGAGTCCAGAATAATGGCTGAATCACAATTTCAAGTAGTACAGCCTATCTCTTTAAACTACCAGCACTTTCAGCTACATAGGACGCTGTTTCTTTTCTGCACTCTTTTTGGCAGCTTAAATTGTAATAAATTTTCAGCCCTGGTTTGGGAAAGTGAGGGATGGAGGGAGAGTGGGTGAAATCTACCAAAGGGATTTTGAAATCACTGTTGAACAAAATATGCTTCATAGTTTAGAACGAGAAATCTTAAAATATAAAATAAACTTACCACAATTAACTATAGACATATTTCTCAAGTGCCCCCTAACTAGAGTAATTGTAATGAAGGATCACTTAGTAAATACTGATTCATGCAATTACAGATCTCTCTTCAGTCAAAACATCCCCTCCCAAAGTCTTCGCCCTGCAGTGAGCTCCAGGTCTTATCCCATTTGAAGCTCACTTAAATTGATCTTTAAATGTTAGCTTTAATAGATTTTCAAGCTTCTTATAAATCATTCTATTGCTCCCTCTCTTTCTCGCTCTCTCCCTCTTCCTTTTATTCACCCATCAGCGCACAGTTATTACATAGGACACATTAGCAAGAAAATTAAAGGCATCTTATCTTGAGAATTTAAATGGGTTGATTGACTGGAACTGAATTGGCTGATTAGCAAGATGTAAGAGCTTAGTGTGGAGGTTAACGAAACTTAAAAGTCAACAGATGCAATGGTGCACATGAAGTGTCATTTAAACTGTGACTTGAAAGTCAAATGGGATTGGATTTATAAAAAGTTTTACTTATTTACAGTATTCATTTGAAAAACAAAATGCATGCTTTGATTGAGTTTTTGTCCTGTAATTCAGTACCAATATATTCATCAAAAAAGAAGAAAAGTTGATTTTACCATGACATATCATTAGATGATTTTATCACACGGTAATACTGAAACTGTTAATGGATTCGCTACGGATTAGACAAGTGAAAAAAAAGGGTCACTTTTGTACAATCAACACAACTTCATTGTTCCAGCTCCTCCACTCCTGAAAAAAAAAAGCTGCTAATCCTGAAAGCTTGTCTTCCACAGAACTGGAACATAACAAGATCTCCTCCTTCTCTAATAACTGATTTTCTTGCTATGAAAGTTATTGTTGCTGAGAAATCACCTATTCTTTCTCCAAAGTCCAAGAGCAAAAGTAACTGAAACCACTGGTTCTGCATACCTGCTGCCAACAGAGAAAAGGCAGCCTTCCGCGCGAGCCGTGCCAGGTTACCTTGTGAACACAGGGGGATGTCGCAGACTTCATGGCGCAACTCTGGACTGGTGGTGAAACACCATGGCCCTCCCTCTTCCCCTCGGGGGTTTCGACAGTAGTTTTCCCGCAGGTCTTTACCCCGATAGCTCGAAGGCAAAAAGCTAGTTTTAAAATGACAATCATTACAGTATAAGAGCATGCAAAATTTGGTGTTAATCATACTATTTTTTACAAACATTTCTAATTCCTACTCCCTCCACCCTGTCTAAACAATTGCGCGCACCCGAATATCTGTCCATACACAAATACACGTCTTCAGTAAAGTTTACTCAATCAATGGCCTAAATCTGGGACAATTTGCTTTAGCAAGTTTTATCCCTGTCCTGCTGGTGTTGGGAGATAACTATCTGCTGCAGAGCCAGAGGCACAGCACGCTCCCTGCCAGCCTTTGCTCACACAAATGGTGGAAGGCCCTTGAACAAGGGGAAAGAATATCTTGGGTGCATAAAGGAAAAATCCATTTGGGTCCATAGCTGTGTCAGACCTGCCTTTCCTATGGACGTGCATGTACCACCAGCCCAGCTGGGCTTAGTGTGTCCCTACTGCATAAAGCCCACAGTCAGACAAGCCTCCTCCTGGCCCTATCAAGCAGCAGCTAGGACTGAACAGGAATATGTGTGACTGAGAGGTGTGACACAGTGTGCTGAGAGGGTTTCGCTGCCCCAAACCACAGACTGCTTTGCATTTCATCTTCATAAGTTTCCCCAGATCCCTCTTTAGGTGTCTTGCTTCACGTTCTGCCACAAGCCCCACTGTTGTCACCTCAGGGTCTGCTACTTATAGATGCGCTCATCATTGCTATCGTACAAATCAAGTCATCTAACAGCAACCTAGCTGACTTCAGCTGTGCTCTCTCTTTCATTGTATTTTCTGCCTTTCTGTAACAGGCTACTAAATAACAACACCCCTTAAGATTTTTCCCTTAGATTAGGAGTTCTCAGACCAGTGCTAAGCGCTTTGTTTTCCTTTAGTGATTTTATAGAAATGTGAGCTAATACTGTGTTTTTTGACTAACATGTATTTTCAGTGTGAGACTTTCCTGCTTAGATTAGTCCATCAAATATAACCTTTCCAGGGTCGAGATTTTGTATTCTTAGCTGCCTGTAAAGCTATGTGCTTATTTCTAGAGAAACTCACCTACACACGGACAGAGATCTATGCAGGCATATATATGTATATATTTATACACAAAAATAATACTAGTTATTTTTCCCGACAAACTGGGGAATACTGAACCCTGTAGTAAGGAGCTCAACCCCAGAGCTGGTTCTATTCAGTGCCACTCTGAAGTTCATGACTACACTCAGGCTGCACATTGCAGACAAACCCAGTGACACTTCACCACCAGTTTCACTGCAGTGATAATTAAACATCAGCTAAATCTCTGTAGTTAAAAACACATTAAATTCAGAGTTATATTCAATTCCATGAAGATTTATTTTTGTAGTTAATTGAGAAGTTGGGCAAAATACATAGGGCATTATGCAATATTTGTAATTCAATTTAATAAATTGATTTAATTTTTGAGCTTTCTAAGACTCATTAGAGTTTTTTTTCTTCTGTATATTTAAATTCTGGTGGAAATACCACAAGAAAAGTGCACCTTTTATTCTGAAAACACCCAGTGCTTTATTGTGCGTGTTCATTTAGGGTTTTTTTTTTTTTCTGTTGCTTTTTGGTTTGTTTTGGTGTTGTTTTTTTTAATCACCAAAGGAATTCAAACTTATCTCTGCTCCAGAGGGGGGAAAAATGAATAAATTTTCATTTTTTCTAAAAGAAGACTGTAGACACTTGCAGATTAGAAAACTAAACTAAGCATTTGGGACAGTCTTTATGCACAGACACTGATTTAATTTATATACAAAACTAGAAGATAAATGGCTCCTGCTGTCCTTGGCAAATCCTATGTTACAAATGAATAAATTAAAAAAATTTAAAAAACAGAGACAGAGAGAGAAATAAAAAGAACATTCTGACACGTGACATTGTAATTATGTTTTATTCATGTTAATGAAATCTTTGAACTAAGTGAAGTGGAAAATTTCTTTGTTAATCACATTGTGATTCTAGTCAATGTAATGTGGAGGCATTATTTAAAAGTTCTTATTTTTGGTGCTTGAATTTTTATGTCATAAAATATGCTCTCTATAAAATTATTGCTTCTGGTTTTCCTCTGTCATCTTATAGTATAAATATATGAAATTTTTTTAGCTAAAGACAGCCCTGGGCAAACTTTTCTGATGGGACATTGCAACCTGTGTATGCATTAAGACAGTATATCAGTGCATGTTAGAATATTTTATTCAATTTTCCTGCTGGAAAATCTTTCTACTGAGAAATTATGGACACTAGAAAATATAGGGAAAATACATTTCAAATTATGTCAAGTATGCTGTCAGAACACTAAAAAAAAGAAAGTCTAAATGAATGGCATTAGAAACTTAAGATGGGTCAGATATTAAAATGGCTTCAACAGGTACTAAAGCAACATTCTTGAGGGAGTAAAAGATGAGATGCAGTAAAGACCCACCCAGAAGCTGAAGATAGAGCCAATCCTAAAATTGTGTGCTAATTTAGTTCAACTATATTAGGTAAGGAAAAAAAAAAAAGCCAGTAAGAGTAATGGTAAAATCATTCAACAACAGCAAAAGT
>NW_010425318.1:5535-13178 GCF_000710305.1 Buceros rhinoceros silvestris
AGCAAAAGTAATGGAAACTAGCAAAAAAATCTGTGAAGTACTGGTCTACTCTCTAGCCATTTCTCTCTGAACCCTTTTTGCATTTCTTAAGAGCCAAAAAAACCAAACAAGCAAACAAAAAAAAAACCTCCAAAAAATCTTGTAATCTGTACTGAGATGGAGGGGGAAATAATGGAACCCTGATTTCAGCTGGCAGGCTCCAAGTTCTACTGGAATACAAATAAATGCAAATATTATTTGCCAAATCCAAGCACAAGTTTAACGCCTGAAGTCATTTCAATTCTTTATAAACAGATCATGAAAAATCAGTAAAGTACGTTTCTCCCTTGAATATGAAAAACGGATTTGCTTTCAAATGACAATTTGTGATAATCAGATGTTGAGAAAAACTGACCTAAAAATCTGTCTTTCATACTAATAAGTTCCAAACACATCACAACTGTCTGCTTCTTCCCATCTCCCTCATGTCTCTGATGATGAAATAATATTTTCTGATGTTGAAAAACAAAATTAGCATGCAGCCACCTCATTTATCCAGTGACCTTTTAAAAATTAAACTTATTGCACAAGGCAGAAGAAAAGCCATTCTCATAAAATTCATTATAGAAGAGTGGCTGTCCAAACAGATTAGATAAAACTGTGTATGCTGTATATTAAAACACAATTTAGTGATAATATATTCTACCCATACACTTTTATTTCTTTAATTTTATAAAAGTCATATGTATATTATATAGAATAAATGCTCATTCTTGCTTAGGCTGTAATTATTGACAATTCCTTCACTTCTAAAAGACAAAGATTTTATACTTCAAGGTGTTGAGTCTCAAGAGGTCATTGCTGTGGAAGCTGATGGCATTTATCAATTAAGAACAAGTCTAGTCTCACACTGAAAATCAAACACATTATCTTCTATATCATAAGCAGGCAAGTCCAGTCAAAACCAAAAGTGAGGCTCAGCTTTGTAACACATCATAAGAGGAGAGAACCAAAGTATCCTTTGCCTTTAAATGTTGTTCCAAGATATCATCTTGCACAAAGGATAGATTTGTCAGGACGGGACTGAAGAGTACACAGCCTAGTTCCTCACTAGCAATCTCCTGCTTGGCTCCTCCTAAACAAAGTGCCAGTGCTGGGAGTCCAGAGCAAAAGACAGCAATGTGGATAGGAATCTTGTTGGTGAGAGGACACTTTGGTTTTGGCTCTTAAGGGTTTATCATCTAAATGGCTAATTCAATACAGAAAGGTTGAAAGAGAGATGGTCAAAGAGTAGAACACTACTTCATAGTCCTTTTGCTAGTTTCCAGCAATCTTCAGCTGAATCTGTTTTTACCATCCCTCTTACTGGCTTTCTTGTCTTTTTTCCTTAGCCAATGTAGTTGCGCTAACCCTAGACTCAGGGTGTGGATATGGCCTTAGTTCCTCACTATATCAGGTCTTAAACTCAAAAGTTAAGTCCTGTGACTACTGCATCAGTTTTTAGTTATTGCTGGTATGGTCTGAAGGAAAGGATTTCAATAATATGTTCAGTCCTTTCCATTTATTTGTTGCCTGGCATAAGTGTATCAAAGTGCTTTATAAAGTTTAGCATATTCTACAAATAATAGAGAATAAATAGTAACTATGCAAAATATAATAGCAATAATGATATACTGCAAAAATAGATAAGCTAATATCCCTAATATCCCTCACTTCCTAATAACGTCTTATTTTAAATTACCCATTTCCTGGGAGTTGTTTAGAAAAACAATAATAAACTTCCAGATCACAGGCCGAAGTTACACAGATGGGTTTTTTTCTACCAGTAGCTAAGAGATCAAAAATATAAACAGCTAAAAAAAAAAATTATGCAGGAAAGGCAGGGATCCAGACACACAGGTTGGCATTAGGAGAGACCTCTTTGGAGAAAGCCCAAGACGCTAAGGATTTTCTGGGATCTGGGGAGTGGCATCTCCTGGGGAAAAGCAAGAATACACCTAAGAAATGTTGTTGTCTAAAGTCTTAAGTTTTCTATAAATCCTCTGCCTGCTAATAAGTCAAGCCATGTTTTATGGAAGCTGTCTGGGCACTATTCCCATTGTCTCTGCTCCTGAACTCTTACCTGTGCTCATGGGGGATCATTGAATTCCAGGCTTGACACTGGATACCACTTTTGGTAACAGATATGGTCCCTTTGTAGTCTGCTCCTTTTCCAATGATACAATTCCTGACATAGTCTGTTGGAAGAAAAGAGATTAAAATTAGAGGTTTATCTAATGTATTTAAAGTTAGATCTCATAATTGTTTTTACATGAAAATAATATATTTTTATAGCCTTTAAATATTTAATTATTCAAAATTATCTATAACTGTCCACACACATTCTATTCTCTTTCTTTTTGTCAAAACAGAGATCACTAACGTCCCAAAAATGCTACTGAGAGCATTTCCAAAGTGTCTGATTGACCAAAAGCCCACATTTGGGGACTTAAGTCACCCAGTCCTTAATGGGATAAATAAAAGCAATATTAAGTCAATAACAGCAACTCATACAACTGAGCTTTAAGTAGCAAACTGAAGTAGCAATTCGGACTAGTATGTATTATCGTATGCACATATGTAGATTGGAAAACTGAGCAAGAGCAAGTATGTAGAAGAACTTGCATGACAGCAAAACCAGGATTTTTGTAAAAAAACCCCATAGGACGCAGCTTTCAGAATGCATAAAACTATCCCATGCCCAGGATGCTCCTACAGCCAGTAAGTCACTGACTGACCTCAGCTTTTTTCCGCCTCCATAGCTGGAAAAACAAAATCAGTAAATAAATCAATTACCCTTCTTTTCATACAGATCAAACGCATGGTCTTGCTTCTTTCTCACACCATTTGTCAAGCTGTTGAAGGATAACCAATGGCACCGTTTTGTAACTCTGTCATAAGCAAAGGCCCTGCAAAGAAAATCTGGATGAGAAAAAAAAAACTCTGTGTGGTTTATAATAATGACACATGGCCTGCCAAGGAGCATGCAATGACATCAGGTTTATTTTTACTGGGAAAGTCAGAGAAATAGTCCAAACTACTATTTAAGCCCACAACTGTGCTGACAAATACAAAGAAACAAAGAGATTAAATTGATGCGGCCATTGCATCAAATACAAGCTTGGTTGTTCACACTAATCTAAGAGTTCCCTTGTAATTAAAGATCTTTATTTTAAAAGTGAGATAAATGTGGCTGAGACGCAATTGTGTCCCCAGTTGTGCTGCTTTCTGAGGAAAAAAAAGAAAAAAAAGGAAGACTCTAAAACATCTTTGCTCTGCCTACAACATGCCTCTGAAATTGTTAGTGTCTCATGCTGATGGCTTGTGGAAAATTCAAGCACAAGGAGCCTGTTTCTTGCCTAGAACAACAGAGCTGTTCAACAACAAGATATTTTTTATTTTTATGAATAATCTAAACTGTGATAGTGTACCTACAGCTTGTCCTTGCTTTGCTTTTGTTTTCTTTTCATTTTCTCTTATTTTTAACTGCTTTCAAGGATAGAGCATGACATGTGCCAAATTGAATGGATTTTTTGGGGGTCAAGAAAGCCAAACAGAAATCTGAAGAGTAAAAACTCTTTCTTTCAATATTTTAAATAACGCAGACTTTTTTCTCCTTGTATCATTTTGAAAGAAAATTCCTTAAGTGTAGGTAAAATATGTTTAAGTATTTTAAAAATACAGTTGACTGCCAGAGTAGGAGAAACAGTTATTGCAATAATAAAAAAAGAAAAAGAAGAAAAAAACCCAAACCAAAAAACAAACCCAACAAAACACCCACTGAAAATTCTTTTTTCCCCTTAATTTCTCATTAGAGCCAAATAACAAATCACTGACATGATACTATTGTACCTAGTTATGTTTCTGTCAGTCACCGCAAACCTTCTGCGATATTTTATTCTGACCTGGAAAGACATTTTAACATTATCTGAAAACATCCAAAAGACACACAGATTTCCTACACTCATCCGTACTTCAGCGGAGCCATACTCCTACTCAAATCTCGTCGATTTTCATTTAATTTACCATATAAGTTTTTCTGTGTAAGTTCTTGATGGCTTCAGTTAAAAATATTACAAGATCCTATCCAACCTCCTCAATCCCCTCTTTCAGAAAAACATCCTCTTCATTATCGTTTCCATCACCAAACAGATTTTTCATCCAACTGCTCACTCTACTCTGTTGACTCCAAATGTTTCCAACCTGCTAACCTTCATCCTTCTGCCCTTGTTCTGCCTTCTGTTCTCTCCTGGCTGATTCTCAAACATGAACATATCCAAGTGCCTCTAACTCCATCTTCACAAAAATATCCTTGACCCTTCCTGCCTTACCAATTACATTCTCTTTCCCCCTCCTCCCTCCTAAAGTGGGAATGCAGAATGCACTGTTTACAAACATTTCTTTCAGTTTTTGCCTTTCAGTTGCCTTTTGGGTTTTTGCCAGTTTGGCTTCAGTCACTTTTGCACATAAAAGTTTCTAATAATCTTTTCTTGGACCCGAAACTAGAGGGGGTTTACACTTCCAAAATCAATATATTAAAGCAAATTATTGGAATTTCTTCTACTGATACTGTCAATCACAACAACTTTTGTTGTCATTATTTGTATTGAGATAGTTGATAGATTTTCTGATGAGATACTGAAATACTGAGGTCTATACTGTATTCCATTTCTGTGTCAATACAAAAACATTCCAGAAATTAAGCAGATAAGAAAGGATAAGACAGGAACAGTTTTGTAGGTAAGGAAGTCACATGCCTGCAAAACTAATCTGCATAGCAAATAAAGTATAACTATATCATCTTTTTCTCGTCATAAGAAATGTAGTGGGAAAAGCTGCAAGGATGACTGAGGGGAAAACAGTGGGAGTAATGGACTGCAAATGGTGGTGAAACAAGGGAATAAGAATGGCTTAGCAGCAGGTTAATAAAGCTGATGAGAAGGCAGAAGAAAATGCACAAAGTTATTAAATAAAAAAGACAAAGTAAGTGAATCTAAGGGGTACTTTGATGGGTGATTTTAGGAATAGTGTTATGAAGAAGAAACAAGTTTAGATAATGATCTTGAAACTCAGTTGGAAACAATGAAAATCTGTGCAAGCATGAAAGGGAAATGAAAAGTCCATTCTGAGAAGTAACATATATTAGCTCCACCAAGAAGGTGTCAGAGTTAAAAACAGGAAGGGTTGTTACTAGCATTAATGCTTAATACTCAAAATTTACTTCCAAGTGTTACAGAAACTTATCACAAATAAATCAAAAGTGGTGCTAGTATTTTTTTCCCCCTAGAATATATGAAGTGGCTGATGCTTTATAAACCTGTAGTGCCTAAAATCTGCTACTTCACCACTTTCTGGCAGAAAAGAAACCCAACCCTCTTCCTGCTTCTGTACCTCACAGGGCACAGATCGAGGTGTTACTGCTCCCACCACTGTTGTCGCAATTATGTTCCAAAATATTTCTATTTCATTTGATGTTAAACAAATTGAGTTTGCATCCAGAAAATAAAACGTCGGTGCTGTGACCCAAGTGATAGAGAACTACTGCATGGACATGGAGTATCAGAATCGAGCCATGAAAATGTCAATAAACGAAGGAAAATCCAAGTCTTTTATTTCAAGTATTTAAAATGTCAAGTTTATGTTAAATTCTTTCCTAATTTTAGAATTCTCCCAGTAAGCTAATTGGTTTTAATTCAAGTTAGCAACAAATTTCACCTTGTAGTAACCATATGCTGGTATGATGTTAAAGACTGAGAATCTTAGGAATAAAAGGGAAACATTAGTGATCACTTGTTCTTTTAAAAGGGAACACATGCCAAAGATGTGTTTACAGTAGCATCAAAGAACTGTGCACACTACAATAGGACTCATCTGGGGCCAAATGGGAAACCACAAGAATGTTCACAAAACCCCTCTTGCTCTGCTGCATGATGGTAGTACAGGCAAGAACTAAGCACCTACACTTCTGCTGTTATCTTTGCTTGCTAACAATGTACCAGGGAAAACTGGAAATTCAGAACGTGAGGAGTCAGATTTGTAATTCTTTTTCATCTTCAGTGCAAAATAATTACATGACTGATTGCGATTCTGCTATCTGCTAGTACAACTCTTCCAAGCTGTGTTCTCAGCATCCCTCATGGCTCCTCTATGTTGCTTTATTAATTGATTATGGCAGGGAGAATTTGCTCCTTGATGAATGCATCAGACACTGTCCCAATAGAAAACATTTTTTTACAAATGAGAAAGTTTTAAAAATTCAGGAACATTGTTTATTATTATTCATGTAAAATAGAATCAACAGATTTATTAACTTTTTAATTTCAGAACACAAAGCTTACCACCCGGGCAGCTATAACTAGCTTGAGACAGTTTTCCAAGCAGATGTTGGAATACAGAATTGTTTGCTTGAGATAATTCAGGTTTTTTAATGCTGTGAAACCTAATTTTATAATACTCTTCAGTGCTGACACTCAGAATTCGAGGATCTCTTGCTATATTGAATACAACCTGATCCGCTTGGCAATATGAGTGAATGCTCTGCCAATAGGAAAAGGAGTGCCTTGTACCATGCCAAAAATATTAGTGCCTGGAAAATATTTTCTGACAGAAATAAGTAAACTCTGCTCATTGTTTACATATATAAATAGTCAAAGTACAAAACAATACAAACTAGATCTTGCAACACTGGAATTAAAGGCTTAAAGAAGGGTTAAATTACAGTCAAGGCCATTTTCTGTCAAGGAACAGCTTTTGTTACCACAAAGATCTAGGTTCCATTTCTATCGATTGTCAAAACTTTTTTTGTTTCCATATGAGGGTCAAATTTAGTCCAGTATTCACCAGTACAGAAGTCATCCTTTCTCTCCAAGATTCTCGCGCATTCATGCCCTTTCTTGTGTGGCTCATGGTCTAGATTAAGAGAGGCCAGAGGGATAACTTAAGTCTAATGCATGGGAAAAATGATACTGATTTGTTCCAAAAAATAGTAGAGAATATGTACAAGGCAGACAAGCAATCAGCTGTACGATGTGTTTCTAAGAGACAGCAGATGCTGAAGAACAGCTATCATATACTTGTAACGATTGTGCTGCCCAGAAGGTTTGATTCCATTGTATCAGATTCGTCATACTTGCCAGTGAACTTCAGCAACGCATGTATCTGTGCTCCATGTGTGACGTTCCCATTGATTTCAGCAGTAGTAATGTGCAAAGAATGAAGACAGAATATGGTCTGAGGTGGTGCTGAAATACTGCAGCTGTGATGTGTGACAATAACCATTTTATAAGAGACATAAAAATCTCAGAAATGTTCACTGAACACTACAGTGCACATTCACATTTGAATGAGTATGTTTTTTTCAGCTATGTTATGGAAGAGGTTACAGATTGGACAAGCTAAGAAGACAGAACAGCTCAGATAAAGCTTCAGGAAAGACTGACACTCTCTGGACAGGTAGAACAAGATTACGAAAACCAAAAAGCACAGTCTTTAAGTTGACCTAAAGCACAAGCTACCACTGATGACAATTACAGAAAGATGTTTTGTCAAAGAGTATTTTATAGGTTCCATCAGGAAATAAACAATAAAATGAGACACATAACTTACTTGCAAGTGAACAGCTCAGT
>NW_010425318.1:13351-23314 GCF_000710305.1 Buceros rhinoceros silvestris
GGTATTTAACAGCTTGGTTTTTATTTCCAGTGTTTTGTTTACTTTAATAAGCATCAACTCTCCTGTTTTCTTGAAGTCATGAAGAGGATTTCTCCTTTTTCCTTTACCCTCTAAGAAAGAAGTAAAGAAGAAATGTGAAAAAAAAAAAGAAAAAAACACCATAAAAAAGAGTGCTGAGATTAAATAGGATGTTTGATATGAGTAACATTTATTAGGAATTGTCAGAACTCTACCTAAAGCATAGAGAAAGCCACAAAAATAAGGTACAAGCAAAATTAATTTCAAATAAAGATTTGCGTAATGCTAGAACAGGGTAAAAGGAAAGTTTTTCACCCTTTGTAAAATATTTTCAGACCACCCAAACATGCCTGATGATAATAATCTGAGACCTTCTAAATAGTTCCGTGAAAAACTCAAGTGAAAAAGATGAACAAAGGACTTTTTGGATGGATCTGGATGTGATAAGCTGTTCTGATTTATCACAAATTGTGAAAAGAAGTGGAGCCTGGAATTGACACAAAATTATCATTTGTCTTCCTTCTGCTATAATAATCTGAGATCTTCTAAATAGTTCCATGAAAAACTCAAGTGAAAAAGATGAACAAAGGACTTTTTGGATGGATCTGGATGTGATAAGCTGTTCTGATTTATCACAAATTGTGAAAAGAAGTGGAGCCTGGAATTGACACAAAATTATCATTTGTCTTCCGTCTGCTCCAGTGATGACTCAGTCTGAGTGTTGCGTCCAGTTTAGGTGCGATTGAATTAAAGTTGTCACTCTACAGGAAAGACGACAAGGGGAGGCAGAGGCCACAGCGTGGAAATTGTCTGCACTGCTGCGAAGATTTCTGCAAAAAGGAACACAATGATCTGTTTTCCACGTCTGTGTTGAAAGGCCCAAAGAAAAGACTAAAATGGAGCAGGGAAGATTGGCTAGAGATATTTGGCTAAAGCACAAGAGGAAAAGTGGCATAGGCTGCTCCATTGTAAAGGCAGATGATTACCGCTGGAGAGTGACTCTCCCTATTCCGACAGATAAGTGCCATGGGGAGGACAAATTGCCCTTTGGAGCTATTTCTTCTATGTCACTCAATGATCCCAGAAGATCGTTTTGGATTAGATGGCTAATCCAGGTAAGGTTAGGTGATTGACTCCTTCCTTAATTTATGAAGTAGGTAATAGTATTTTTCATAACTTCTTTCCATATAACTGTTTTCAGTTGTCCTTTCCTTTTTCTCTACAGAATCTACCACAATGACAGAAATACAAATGCTCAAGATCAATTTACTAATTTTTGCCAGTCTTTCAAATATATGAAACCTCAGCCTAGTGCTCTATTATTCTGAATAGATAAAATTCCTCATGCAAGTGCAGAGCACACTTAGGTCAGTTAACTTCTGCTTGGTGCAGAAACTCAGAATAACTCTGTAAATAACAATAGCTGAGGCTCTGAAGGAATTACTGACAACTCCACATACTGTAAAGCCAAAGAGGGTTAAGGGTGTTCCCTTTGCCGAATTTCCATCCTGATCATTAAGTGAGCTCACATTTTCATTGGATTCAGCTAAATCACACCTCTCAGTGGTGAGTTGTCCGTAAGACACCTAAAAATACACCAAAGACATTTAAATTGGATTTCATCAAGCTTCAGCCTTTAAAAATGAAAATCAGAGTAGAATCTCTCTGTTGCAATGTCTCCATAAAATAAAATCTTCACCCCATCCTACTTTCCTTCTATTTGAAATGCTGAATGTGAGCTATGCTGTTCCCCATGCACCTAACAGCTCACAATTTTAATTCCAACCACGAACATTTTCAGAAGAAAAAGCATTTATTTACCTCCATATCCATGTTATATGAAGAAGATTTTGATGAAAAGATCAAATATTAATAGTTTTTGTGCTCTAGGATTAATAACTGCTCTTTTAATAATTTTCAGCCTTGCATTCATCCAGGGCACATGCACCAAAAATGAATCCGTGTGTTTAGGAAAATGCTGTGAGGACACTCCTGCCTTAAGTGTCAGCACCCTGTTTCTGGAAACTGTTGTGTCTACACTGAGGCTGGTTTATTTTTTGCTGTACCTGTGACAGAGCCAAAGTGCTGCAAAAAAGGACTGCATCTGCCCTTTCAACAACCACAGAAAAACAAGTCTTCTAGAAAGCTGTTGTGGTAAGTGTCTCAATATATTATCTTACAAGACGCATTTGTTAGTTCTACACTGTCTCAGCCAAGACTTTTAAATCAAAGGAGGTAAGAATCTGTGCAGAAATATCAAAGTATTTTCTTTCCATTTCTGATGCTAGCATTTTCCATCTACTGATAAGCATCATTATCTTAATTCCCAATGATAACAGCTTCTTAAACTCACCAGCTAGCATGCAAGAATATGATTTCAAAAAATTCACGAAATTCTGTTCTGCCTGAAAAACATGGTTCACAGTTCTACTTTGTTATTTTTTTTCTCCCTTTCCTAGCAGTTGTCCAAAGAGGATTATGGGTTTGATCTTGCATTTAGCAATTCATAACAGAATGATTTATTCTAGCTTTCAAACAACAACATTCTATGACTTGCCTATAATCCAAAAGGCAAAGGGCCAGATGCATCTCTGGTGTGACTGTTAGAAACATCAGAATAACATGAAGCATTACTTTTACAACTCTAATAACAAAATAAATACAAGTAATTGAGCATTTTTACTTCAAATTAGGTGGTGATATTATTAAATCTTAAATCAAATAGTGCTGTAGAAATGTTCTACATCAGAGATTATCATGCTGTAACTAATGTTCCTGATTTGTGATTGTCATTCATTTCAGTTTCCCAAACTTTGATTAATCAGGACTTTTGGTTATTTTGTGGGTGATGTCCTTCAAAGTTTCTTGTAGTTGAATACTATATTGCTAAGGAAGTCTGATATTCCATCTAAATTTGAAAATGTAGTGCTGATTCAAACACGGAAGAATCCAGTCAAATACGAATTTTTTTCAACAGAAACAGCCACTAACTAAAAACATTTCTATGGACTTCAAAAATTCCACAGAAAGGTAAGGGTGGTGTCTCTTTCTATTTCTTAACATGATAGCAACCCTAGTTAAACAGAAAAAAAAAAAGAGCTCAGCCAGTGCCCAAGTTGCTGGGAACTACCACATTTGCTCTAGTAGGATGCAGCACTGGACAAGTGCTCCATAATCTCACTGGGGATTTCCACAGCCTCCCTACTGAAACTCTTCCATTTTCATAAAATGCTTTCATTATTTACCTAAAGAAAAAATAGTTTTAAAACTTTGTTGAATGAACAAAGGTGTTTATATTTTGATCTCTTCCACTCTCCAGATATTTTCTAATCGTTTGGCTAATAGGAAAATGGCAGCAAAGCAATTTCATCTTTCTCTTTTGGTCCTGTGTCCCACACCAAAAAGGGCTTTGTGTTTCCACATCACCACACCACTCAGTCCTGAAACTACCTGATTATGTTTTATATCTCAAAAATTTACACCCTGCAGAAAATAATAGGTCTGAGGATCAAGAAATTCAGTATAAAAGTAGTTTCAGGCCATTTAGAGTTCAAATTCCTAAGCAAGTCAAGTTTCAGACTCTCAGATCTGAGTCTGACCAGTCTGATCACAAAAAAACATTTGGTTTTGCATTATCTGTTTAGTAGTAAAAAACTAATATAGCCGATATGATACCATTGTTACGGTAATCAAAATAGCATTCAGGATGTCAACAGGCCTGAAAATCACCTTTTTCCATTACAATGAGATCAAAACACTATTTGTATTGTTTACAGCAAAATTTTAAAATGAAATTCTCTGACTTTATCTACCACATTGGTAATCCCTTTCTCCTTCTTCAGCCAACCCAACTCTTTCTAATACAGACGGGCTTCAGAATTATAATCTTACAAAGTATAACTAGAGCATATTGGCTGTCCTCCCTAGGAAAACATCTCCACTTTTATGAAATTGCCATAGACTCTACAAAGCTTTTATTAAAGAGGAGGTATGATGCATTCAGCATGTCGCTTCCACCATTCCCAAGTTTCACTCTGGTCTATGCAATAGTGATTTCTTAAAGAAACACATAGTGAAATCTTGTGATAATGTGAGAAGCCTCATTCCTTTTGTTTCTTTCTAATTTTGATTTCCACTTTATTATACAGAACAAACATATCAAATTTTCTAAATGAGAAGATGAATATATTTAAATTAAAGGTTTATGTGTAAATCAAGATTCTTAATGAAAACTTGGTGGTTTGGAATGGAGTTTTATTTTCTTATTCTGTTTGTTTACTCTTGCAGAACATCCTTTTACTAAGAAGGTATTTACTTTGTTGTGCTAAACTTTCAACTGTGTGGGTTAATGAAACTTTTTTTCTATTTTCATAGTTACTGATGCAAGTAAGTTGGATACAGGTCTTCATACTGTGGAAGGAAAAAAGACCTGTTATAGTTTTCAGGTGTGAAAAGAAGTATGGACAGTCACATAACAGTACCACTGTTCATTATGTTTGTCTGATGTGAGATAAACTAAATTTTCGGGGAAAAAAAATAAAGAAAATTAAGATACCTAAATTTCTTAGGCTGGCAAATGTTATCAGAGAACTGCAGAATCAACTGCAGTCCTTCCAAATAGAACAATGAAATATAAAATAAGATGGCACTGCAGAGAAAAATTAAAAATAGGGAAATTGTCCACACACTGTGTAGGAAGATCAGAGAAGTTGTAGATTCAAAAATAAATTCCAGTGAAGGAAAATGGTCATATAAAATGACATGTTTCAGAAATATAAAAGAGATATAGTCCTTTTCTTTAGTATCAATTGGCATTTTAGATCTCTATTTAGTATTTTGCATCATGTTTGTAATGAAATGACTTGACCTTGAGCAGTTAACAGATGGACTAATTAGAGATTGAATTATTTCTGTTATAATTGATAACCAGGTCAGAATGTCAAAAAGGGATTAGTTATTAACTTAATTTTGCAAACAATCATCACTGCTGAAGTAAACGTAGGAAAGTATAGTTCAACACAATAAACTTAGCAAACATTTTATCAGAAAACACCATTTTTGACAAAAATTGCATGGTAACACCCAAGCAAATGTATTCATAAGTATGTATCTGAATGGAAAAAAAAAAAAAAAAAGAAACAAGCAAATGCTGGGTCTCAATAAAATGTACAAAGCAAAAATTTGCAAACCCATGAATTGTCACAGTGTCAGACCACACTTTTCAGAAGATATATCAAAGCTGAATTCTTATCTCAGTATAAACAGAAAATAAAAAATAAAGTGTTGATTATATGCATAAAATTGCATTTGGCAAAGCTTGTGTAAGCAATTAGATTGAAAAACAGTATGTAATTGCAGTGAGGTGCTTGACTACAAAACATAGTTCAAGGGATACTTTTAATTCAATTCAATAACATATTTCCAACACAATGCTTTTCAAAGGGTGTAAAGCATCAAGGGTAAACTGCATATTAGTGCAGGCCCCACCATGAGAGCGTAAATATACTGTCCTCATTAAGAAAAAAAAAACAAAAAAACCTACACACACACCCCAAAACTTGACCAGATGTGAAAGTAGATGTTCCTCAATGGTTTCAGACATAGTTAAGTTAACAGTATGGTCACAGTAATAAAAGATGTTAAAGGTCAATGCTGATACTAAAATCATTAATAGGTTCATCAAAGTATTGTTATCTATGAGAGCAGTCAGGAAGCACTTTTTACACAAACAAACACATTCAGGACAATTTTCTTTCTTAGAGCAAGTCCTAATAGTGTCAATTTAATAAAAAGATTAATGCTCAGCACTTTTAACTTACTTTTAACTTACTTTCATTTACTTTGACTTCTCCTTAAGCCTGTTTCAGTATCAGAAATGTCCAGATTCTGTCTAGAATGCAAGAAGTGAACATCTTCCAAAAGAGAGATCATTTGGAAAAGAAAAAACAAAACGAAAGAAAAAAAAGAAAGACCAACATAATGAGAAACCAAAACAATTCTGAAACGTGACCAAGAAAAGAACTTTGTAGATTGAATAGGCTTAGCTGCCAAGTTAAGTTTAATGCAGTTATTTATGTAAGGCAATGATTTGGTGTGAAAGAAGTTTACCAACCATACCCATAAGAATTGCAGTCAGCTGTCTAGATGGAAAGTCACCAAAATAAAACCAGCTGTCCAAGGAGGCGTCTCTAGATTGTAACAATTAAACAGTTTCTTGGAAAGGTATCCACAGAGTGGTGTGACTCTTTTAACTTCTGAAATTTATTTTCTTGGCTAAAGAGCCATCATGGAAAAAATTGACAATTTTTAGAAAGTGGTTTGAAATATAAATATATAATACACAGACAATTTTTTCCCTTATTTTTATAGTGGCTCTCAGTCTAGTTGTTGAGCAGATTAAGGAATGCAAAAAGATATTTCTTTTTGGCTTTAAATTGCATATTACAACTGGCACGCACACCTTCATGCACACATACCCCTTATTAGCACCTGCAAAGATTGCCATGTTACCTGAAACCCAACTTCATGTTTATGCTAAGTCCTACCTTCCTTTGTAACCCTCTCCTATAGTCAGCGTGAAAACACAAGAATCTAAGGATAATGCTAACAGCTGATAGTATATTCTAAAATTGGATGGTAGATGCAAGAGGACAGCTCTTTTTCTTCCAAGAAAAGGTTATCTGCTCAGTAGGATGTTGGGACATGTTGTCAGAAATAAATGTTCTGCAGTTTGTACTCTGACTTGCTGTATCTAACCTCTGGCTAAAATACTGAGAGAATTTTCCTTTGTAAGATTTGTCTTCTTACGCATTTTGCACAAGAATTAAATCTCCACCATTTTGCATTGCATTCCACAATCTTTACAAGCGTTTGGTGTCACCTCTGAGGCACACAGCACATGGTATGCTTCTTTTGTGATAGGGTCTCAGCCACTGCTGAGGACATCCGGGCACGGGGTGGCAGGTAAATAGAAAAGCACAAGCAGGCAGAGCAGGGATTTGGACAAAACAAAGCATGACAGACTGCTGAGGGCAGCAAAACAACCCCTGTGAGTAGTGATGAGAGCCTTGCTTCATGATGTATACATAAAAACAGGACTGCTGGCCAAGGCCAGGAGTCGTAGGAAGATCTGGAGCTGAAGGGAAATGGAGGGAGCAGCCAGTCCCCAGCTGGGCCAGCAGCACTGAGGACTGCCAGGCATGGCTGGGCTCATCAGACAGCACATGAGTGGAGGCCCACAAGCCATTGAAAACTTCTGCAGCTAGATTTTGCCAACAGATCTGACTAATATGGAACATGTTCCCAGCTCTGCTTCATCACAGTGCTGATACGTGTGTACGTGCTAACCACATTAGGGAACTGGTCTACTGTCCTCTAAGGGCGCTGCTGAAAAATTCTACAGAAAAAAGATGGAGTAATGGCGAGGATGTCCTTACCCCTTTCCAGTTCTTTGTAGCTGCCATACTTCCCCCTGCAAGGTACAAACATTGCACACATCATGCCAAGTCTCCTGCTATTCATGCTTCCCAAGCAAGCATGGACATCAATCCTGTTTCACCTCTATTATCAATCCTTTCTCACCTCCATGCTGCCTTCCAGTCTCGGCTCCTCAAGCCCACCTCAGTGCTGATGGTGAGACAGTGAAGTTCCAACACTCATGCAGTACAAATAATTGAAAAATATTCAGCACAATGCTCTGAACGCTCCTCTCCGCATCAAGCTTTTATCCATCAAGAGGCCCAGTTATCCTGCTTTCAAATCTCCTTGGAAACGTTCAAAATGCTTAAGTGGCAAACTAATGTTCAGCATAAAGATCCAAAGGGGAGATATTACACTCTCTGAGGGAGCCTGCACATTTCCCTTCCAACCCTGGCCTCAGTTGAAGTATTACAATAATGACAGATGAGCTCCTCCAATAAGAGGCTTTCCTTTCCTTGACTTTAGTGGACAATTTTCCAGAGTTTTATGCAACATTTTGATCTCATATCTTTCAACTCTATATCCTCCTGCTATATTGGTTATGAAAATGGATTAATAGAAACAGAAAATCTGTTAAGCAGCGTAAGAGCTGTATTACATGTGAGAGCAAAACAAGCAGCCCCTGGCACCGAGCACCAAAAGGATTCCATTAAACAGAAGGAATACAGTCTTCCAACTGGCAGAGTATCCTTTCGCTTTGTTGACAGTATAGAGCATAATGATTATCTACAGCTGGGATGGGGAAGTATAAATTACATTACATTTAAAAAATATACTTAGCTATGCAGACCACAGAAATATACAACATTCATACATCGATTATGGCTATGAGAATTTATTTTTTTTTAAGCAATAGTTATTTATAGGAACTAAGCACAACTTCCACATCTTCATTAGCAACTCACCCAAACTACAGAAAGTGCTGAGAAATTTGAATAAGC
This sequence comes from Buceros rhinoceros silvestris, assembly GCF_000710305.1. Taxonomy (NCBI): domain Eukaryota; kingdom Metazoa; phylum Chordata; class Aves; order Bucerotiformes; family Bucerotidae; genus Buceros; species Buceros rhinoceros. Next base: position 21,790 of record NW_010425318.1, read on the forward strand.
ACACTTGGCTGACAGTCTTTTCACAGAAAGTATATATCTTTAATTTAAATAAATCTAAAATATTCACTGTTTTGAAATAAGTCAACCTACTTCCTGCTCTGGTTAAACAGTCATTTTTATTTTCACTAGATTAACATTATTAGAGATACTGTTTAAGAATACTGAATAATAAGCATATCTGAATGAGAAAGAAAACTCCCTGATAATGCTATTAGCTACAGATTAATTTCTTTGTGCAGTGAGAGAGACTTACAGGAGATTTATAATGACTAGGCAAGTAGTCTATAGGAACCTTGCACATTTATCTTTCACCAATCACCATCTTATCTTTTATATATTAAAAAGCAACTCAGAAACTGATAGTGTTGACAGCTTGCTGACATTAAAATTTCTCAGTGTTTTCTTCATCCTGTTTTTTCTTTACGCATTAATATAACCCAAATGTATTAGTCAGCAAACTTGGTAACACATTGTCTTCTTACAGAACTTAGGGCATGGGATTCCAAACCTAAAAGATCCATTCGCAGAAGAAACAACACTCATCATTAGGCACATTTAAAATAGGCTTTGACAGAACAGTAATAGAAAAAGTATGAACATGTATGAGAAAAATACATTTCCCCCCCTATTTTTAAATTCAGTTTTCATCATTTAGCTTGGGTTTTGTATATAAAAATAATAAATAAGTAGGCAAATATTAATCTTTCTTAAAAACACCCCAGTAAAAAGAAATCAATATCCTATACAAAGATACCATATTTGTTCAGAAAGCAATCAATATATTTTCAGAAAGGAATGGCACAACTTCCCTTTGCTTACACTGAAAAAAGCCAGATACTTTTGTTGAAGATCATATATTTTTAAAAAACAAGGTAAGCACGATGGCAGTGTGTGGTAAGAGTCATCTTTCTTGCCCATAAGGCAAACAATGGGACTGATTAATATTAAGGTGGGGGGGAGGAAAGCTGAGAAAGGGAGGGTTGCCAAGAAACTGTCACTATGAAAGCTGGCCAGAAAACAAGTTCTACTTTGAAAAAAATCTGAAGTTTTGGAAATCTAATTTTATTTCACATCAAGATGAACCATCCAGTCCTGTAGTGGAGAGCCCATTGGTTAAGGCACAACCCTATTCATTAGCCTACTGATACTAGCAGTACTGAGTATTGGCAGTATTGAGTCTCTCAATCTCTCTTGTTGGAGTATTAAATAGATTAAATATTCACTGAACTTTGTGTGTTACAGACCAATGCTAAGATCCCACAGTCAGGGAGAACAAGGACTTTATCTCAGTCAGGGAAAACATCCTGACTATCAAGAGAGTGGGCATGACAGCTTCTTATGAACTCGGTTGTAGACCAGTTCTGTATCTTTGGCCTATGGAAAAAAGTGGGGGGGGAGGAGGGAGGGGGAACTTTCGTGGTGTTTATTCCACTTTTTTATTTCCAAACTAGCCTATCAGTTGATAGTTCCTGTCACAGGTGAGGGTGTCTCAACAACAGGTACCATCAGCTGAATATTTCCTGCT
>NW_010425318.1:23398-24626 GCF_000710305.1 Buceros rhinoceros silvestris
CTGCTGAAAATTTCTCTTTCGTTTGAGTTGGGGGAACTCAAAAAGAAAGTTTCTGTTTAAGAGGAATTAGTTTTATGAAAAGTTTTGTGAAATAGGTCAGCATTTTCCAGCACAAAACTCCCAAACATTTCCTCAGAAAATTCCTAACCAACTCTAGTCATCCTTTTTCAGTCAGAGAGGTCGCTTGTCCATAAAATGGAAATTGCAATGTGCATGGAAAAGCTGTTCAGAAAAGTGTAGTAACATAGTGTCTATATCTCTATGTCACCTGCTAGGAATGCCCACAAAAACAAAATCGTCAAGCAGACTGAGAACAGAAGCTCTGGTGAGACGTTCAGCATCCAACAGAACCATACTCTTACTGCAGGAGGAAAATGACAGGTTTTACTGCACGTGATGCTGCCAGTCATTTTATACTTGCCCACTCAAATCACAGAATATTCCACTCTGAAATCCTATTTCAGAATATAGTTCCGTCTTGGAAGCCATGAACATCACTTGCTGTACACATTGCCTGATGCCCTCAGACCTTGCCCTAGGACCCAGGCACTGCGTGAGCCTGCCCTCGCTCTGCCAGCTCCTGGTAGATCTTTTCCCTGAATTCTGTCTGTCTTTTGTTTCTGTCTGTGCAAAGGTCTGACCCTAACAATGTTGCCGGAAGGAAGGAAGGAAGGAAAGGTTTGTAGAAACCTTTGCAAACTTTTTTTCCTTAAACATCTCCCCAGAGGGCCAATAGAAACAGAGTTAGCTCCTCAGATATCCAGTCCAAGGGGGACACTTCAGGAAAGAAATTCAGCTAAAGAGCTTCCAGCACTTGATTACTTATTGTTTGTTCGTTCCTCTCCCCCTCTGCCTCCCGGATTTCATCGGAGTGTCTAATGAAATTACAAGTATTTCAGCCTGGAAATAGCACGTTCATGCTGCTGAACTTCAGCAAGGACGTGCCCTTTCAGCAATGCACTATCCCGTGTATGGCTCTTCCTTGTCAACTTCTGTTATTTATTCTACCGCTTGGAAATTAAGGACACATGTTCATGTCCTGATAACGGCGGGGAGAACCTCTGGGCAACGGTGAAATTTCCTTCCCCTGTTCTCAGTGTCGCCGGGGCTCCCCGTCCGGAGGGAGCCCCGAGTTCCCTTCCAGCCGGTGGAGGAGATGGCGGGAAGCATCGACCTCTCCGCAAACCACCAAAACGTGACGTGTCTCCCCGCAGAGCGCGGACACCCT
>NW_010425319.1:0-22661 GCF_000710305.1 Buceros rhinoceros silvestris
CTGACCTTGAAAAAAGAACAGTTTGTGTAAACATTCACTACTTTTTTTCCCTTTTTCCTTTCCCTTTTGGTTTGTAACTATATGCATATATATATATGTAGAGTATAGTTATGCGTGAATTTATTGTTTATTAAAAGTTTGTTTCACCTTTTCTGAACGCAGACCGAGGTGTGAATTTCTTCCTTTCCCTTTAAACCCCTTCTGTCTCCAACGAGACAAAAAGGGGGTCCATTAAGGGAATTCAAGGAGTTGTTTTACCTCGGTCCCTCGACCCTTAACAGAGTAGGTCCAGAGGAGGGCCACAAAAATGATCAGAGGGCTGGAGCACCCCCACTATGAGGACAGGGTGAGAAAATTGGGGTTCTTTAGCCTGGAAAAGACAAGGCTTCACGGAGACTTTACTGCAGCCTTTCAGCACTTAAAGGGAGCCTATAAGAGAGATGGGGGCAAACTTCTCAGCAGGGCCTGTTGTGATAGGACAAGAGGTAATGATTTTAAACTAAAAGAGGGTAGATTTATACTAGATCTAGGAAGTAGATTTTTTACAATGAGAGTGGTGAAACACTGGAACAGGTTGTCCAGAGATGTGTTAGATGTCCCATCCCTGGAAACATTCAAGGTCAGGTTGGTTGGGGCTTTGAGCAACCTGATTTAGTTGAAGATGTCCTTGCTCACTGCAGGGCAGTTGGACTGGACGACCTTTGAAGTTTGCTTCCAACCCAAAATGTTCTATGATTCTATGTCCCTATCCATTCCATTTAGCCTCCAGGCCAGGAATTGGTGCCTGATGCTTTTCTATCTAGCAATAAAACCACGAACTTTTATTTATTTATTTTTTTAATAAAAATGAAGTATACATTACCAGATATTGCCCTTTTAAATCGGTCTGTAAGCCATGAAAAAAAAAATCAGAATTCTCATTCTGCAGATCCCGGAGTTTTCTTTTTAAATCAGATAATTACTAGAGAGACATATATGAAATTTTGGGTACTCACTGAAGTTCTCCATCTGTCCTGCTAACTTGCATACCATATCTTGTCTTCAGTTGCTGCAGGACAAATCATTTCCTAAGTATGATAAATGGAATCTCCGACAAACAGGCAGCGGTGGAGGTGTAGATGAACAAATCAGTGGAGATTGTGATGATGAAGATGGCTGTGGAGGATCAGGAAGTGGCGAAGTCAAAAGAGTGCTGAAAATGACAGACTGTAAGTCCATGATTTTGTTTCCTTCATGCATTTAAACAGTGATTTGGCATAGTTTTCACTAATATATACCACTGAATTATCTTGGAAAAGGAGCGGAAAAGCTGTCCATATAATGTTTCCAAGGTTTACAGGAATAGGAGTGCAATTATAGGATTTCTATGAGCACGGTATGAATATGAGTATCAGTTTCATCATAACACGTTAACACATAATTGGCTTAATGTAGACTGACCTCAACACAGTATTTTAGTCAAATAAAATAAAATACAATGGAACGACATGTCCCTTTGAGTTTCTACTTTAACAAAAAGACTTTGGCAGTTAAGCAGAGAAATTTTTCTAATTTGTCACAGAAATATGGAAAAATAGAGGGTTTAGTTGTGGTAGATTAATTTCATAGAAAACTATTGGAATCAATGTAGTGTAGAACTCAGCATCAATACTATTATTACTTCTTGCACATTTTTCTGCTTTTCTTACTGTTTTGGGCTTTTTCGTCTTTGGGGTTTTCTTTATTTTCCGAAATACATTTGTAACAATTTCCTTCAAAAAATTGTTTGTGTACTTCAGGGGCATGAAACTGCAGGTATGAGGGATTGGATTGAAGACCAAGTAACTTGACTACTTTGAATCGGGGTATTATTCTGCATCTCTTATTCTCTTCCCAGTGTAGAAATAGAGCAGAGATTATGGAAAGAGGTGTCTGGGATCACTAGAATTGCTTTTTTGCATTTTGCATTTTTTTGCACTGTTCTGCATTTTGCATTGCAACTTTCAGTTTTAACAGGTAAGAAGTCAAGGTTGGTGTCAATCCCTGAATGTACCTATATTTACTGAATTTGAGTGTGCTCCATGTTTCCAAGATTAGGTGAGAACCCCAGGTCCTTCTTGATGTGACAGTGAAGAGGCGATTTAGAAATGTAGCCATAGAGAAGCTGTAGTGTCTTATTATCTGAACAATTAGAGCAATGAGACCGAGCATTCTGGGGCACACCTTAGCAGGTCAGTTTGGAATCAGTCTAACATGCAGATGCACTGATTACTAGTCTATATGTTTTCAAGTCCTGCTATAGCTTCTCTGGATGGAATCTTAAGAGATCTGCAAAAAGGTTTGGATAGTTACTTCATGAGAGTGCCTTTGAAGATTTAACTTCTAAAAGAGAACAAGAGATCAAATATTTAAAATCAGATGTACTTTGAAATACTGGATATATCTACTTGATAATGACACTCTATGATATTGAAAGACCATAAAATAGTTTTAGAATATGACTGGGGCTATTAAGAAAGTATTAAATGACAAAAGAATTTCGAGAATAGTACATTTCCTTCCACCCTCTTCTACTGTATTAGAATTTTTTTCGTATTGATATATTTAGTGTAATCTTCAAAATGTCAAAAATATAATTAGCCTTCATATTCTCTTTATACTACTGGTATTATAAATCTTTAGAATTACAAAGTATGTATTAGGCATACTGAAGTTTTCATGTAATGCTGTTTCATTTGAACCTTTTCTAAAAATATGAGTCTGTACTGTTCAATATTATGACTTGTGCATATATCTTGAGTTACTAGTACCTCGGATGAGCTGTTGTGATTTTAGGTTTTTATGCTGGCATACATTTGTTATTTCGAATGGACCTTACAATGTGTCTTGAATGTATACCAGAAAGAGTCCTAGACAGCATGGCTTTGTTCTGGGGTATCACACATGATTTTTGACATGGGCTTTCTCTCCAACAGAACTGTTAAAACATTCCATTTAGTAAGAGTTTCACTACAATATAGGTCAAGACAATCTTATTCTTCAGAAGTCACTTGCATATATTTAAGATAAATGAAACAAGAGATTGAACAACTCTTTCTTTCATCATTCTGGTATATGAGTAGATCTTTGGGAATTGAAAGGTAAATTGAAATTTAAAAAAGTAAAATAAATATATTTTAGTAAGCAAACAAAATAAACATATTGAAATTTATGATTTTAAATGAGGAACTAGAATTAAAAATCCTAAGAGAAACATCATCATGATTTAAGCTGGTGGAATTTTCCTAGCTTCAGGTGATTGAAGATATCTATTTCAAACTCCTTGTTTTTAAACTTAAAAACTTACTGCTCACTGAAAAGCTAAGCCTAGAGGCTGACCAGAGCATATCTGATCCTCAAGATTGGCTTTTTAGTTCTAGTGCTTTTTTGTGCATTCTGATCTTTTTTAGTTGCACACAAATATCTAGAAATTTCTGTGTACTCTTCTGTATTTAGATATAGTTTGTCTTTTATCATACATGTCATGAAAGATGAACCAAACTTGATATGCCATATAGAAACTTATATTCATAGTTTAAAATAAGTTTATATAAAAAAGAAAAAAACCACACTTGCACTGTGAACAAGATTGTAATATTAGATTTGTTCAAATCCAACCCTTCATAGACTTCTGATCTGCAAATGTTTGCAATCTTATTGAGAAATCAAACTCAAGAATGAATTTGTTGCACATCTGCACAGCATTTCTTTGTTTCTTTTGGTATATAAGATCATTATTCAGGTTTTCCACTATTACATGCTGCTTCTATGCATTGTGAAACACCGGCTTATCAGTGCAACATGACCACATTTATAAACGGAAAAACAGTCCTCAGCTGCAGCAGAACTGGACAGGTAAAGATAAAATGGACTGAAGTGGCCAATGTCCACACCGGAACTTTGGAATCGTGACAGAAGTTAAATGACACACATCAGAAATATCAGTGGCCGAGTATTTAATTGGTGTTATCTTTCAGCTTGTGAAAACCAGTAAGAGAACTGTAAATACAGAAGGCACACATAAGGTGGGACAAAGAAAACATAAATGTGGGTCATACTCCTCTTTCTCTAAAGAGACTTAGTCTTCCACCTATATTGATAAATGCATGACAGTAGACATGTAAAAGACAGGAATGACACCAGGATGGAACTGAAGAACCAGGTAGTTTGAATGTGACATGAACTCAACTCTTACTGTTGCAGTTTTAAACACATGCTCTTGTTACAGTCATTTTCTCTAAGAAGAACTTTCAAGTAAAAAGAACTTTCAAGAAGTTTTAATAAACTCCAGAAAACCAGATACTTACTTTCTTTTCATAGATAAGAATTTTTATAGTCTTTATAATGCATTTATGATTTTTTTAAGCTTGAAAAAAATTATGAGTTGTACAATGGACAAGATATTTTATAATTATTTTCTTTTAATGTGTCAGATTAAAATAGGTGAAAAAAAGATTATTTATGGGGTTTAGTAACCTACACATTTTAACTGTATCCATTATGCACATGATTAATTCACTTTACCTTATACTCTCTTGATACATGGAGACATACAGACAGTATTATTTGTGTTCTCTCATAATCAGCCAGGAAGGAAATGGGGATTACTATCTATTTTGTACTATAATAGAGTCTGAAAGGCCTGGCCAAAGCCCAGGCACCTTTTTGTTAACTGTTCCAGAAATCTTCACCACAGAAATAATCCTATCTGGAACAAATTCATAATCTTAAACTGATAAAGCATGATACAGAAGTAGCCTTTTTAAGTACATTACTTTTTATAAAAATAAAGTGTAAAGATACATCCAATTTTTTTTTTTATGCCATGTCATTACGCTCTGATCGTGTGTATGATTCTCAGAAATCAGAAGAAGGAACAGAAGTGAAGGGCGGAGATATGTTTCTGCCAAGACAAACCTCTAGCAATTTTATGTGAACGCATAGCCTCTGAAGTCAAAGATGACTTATTTCTGCACTCAGTGTTAAGAATTTCTATGCTCAAATATAAGAATAGTTTTCACTTAGTGTTGGATACTGACAGATGTATGGTGACAGGCTTTGGAAGGGCAATGAAGACATTTGGCATTTATGACTCAGAATTGATAGCCCTAGCATTACATTAGTGCTTAACGTATGTTGTATTTTGAAAAATACTGGTTTTCATACCAAACAGTCAATCCTAACGTTACATTCAATGTTTCAAAGCCCTACAATTGTGCTTACTGCTTTGCTCTTCATAAGTACTTTTAAAATATAGCAAATTGGTGCAGTTAGTTGAAGGAATGGTACTATAAAGGATAGTGTACTTTAAATGTATAAAATAAACAGTAGTATAAAGTCTTGACACTTCATTTGCTAGTTTTATTCTACTCTAACCCAGGAGCTCCCACAGGACTATTTCATGCGTCACAATGAATTACCTCCTCAAAACCCCTTGCAGAATGCAAGAGGTAGTAACAACAAATACTTATCACCTATATATTGATTTGAATCTGTTTTCAAATAGCTCTGTGAGAAAGGGCTAATCCTGATATCACTCTTCTGAGGTACTCAATACCATCTATCAAAATTCTCATTAGACTTTTAGCAAGACCACTAATTTTCTGAAAATTGCTCTACCACTGCTTTGTCTTTCTTTTCTCATTTTAACATGCAATGCAGGAATTTCTTTACTACAGCCAGAGATCTCCTAGTTCAGGGCTCATATCTGTAGAAATAGTAAAGGTGTCTTTGCACTCACTGTATATACAGGCTAATCGTGACTCTCACTTGTTTGATTTTTATCTCACCTGATATTCATCCAGCCTGAGGAAGTCTCCAAAATATTTTATTTCTAGTACCATTTAATCTGTAGATTATAATTTTCTTGTTCGGACTATGCAATAGAGATAAAATAACTTGGAAAAGGCTTTATGTTGTGATCTTCATATAAAAAGAGTCTGTGTCTCATAGCTGACATTATACTACATTCTCAAGTCCCAAATATTCTCTTTCTGCTCCATTATCCACTTCAGTGAAGATGCTTTTTTTTAAAAAAAAAAAAGAAAAAAATCTGAGTCTGGTAGAATCTTCTGTGACCAAAACTAACTATTTAAAGCTGGCAATAATATTTCAGTTATGATGTTTGCCATCTGTTATATTGTTTTAGACTCTCATTTGCATTCTGTGCTACCTCAGTAAAGAAAGAGATCCCTTATGTCTGAGTAGGAGTTCAGGTTTTATTTTGCTTACACACAACACTATTCTTCCTAATCTCCCATTGTTAATATGAAGTGTTCTTATTCAGGTGTCTTTAGGAGGGTTACATGACTCCACTGTTTATATGCTCACTCAGTTCAGAATGTGTCAATTCTATTAAAAATTAATAGTAATAATGATAATGAAAGCTCTTGCTGTGAACCTCAAACTTGGTCTAAATGTTTTACTAACTTTTAACAATTGCTTCTATACTTAGGTTTCATACTGCGTTTTGTGGAATGAATGTGATTAACCATTTCTTATTTAGATAGAAGAAATTACATTTAATGGTGGTGCTTGATGTGTATTAACGGAATTGAATGTAGACTTTTTTAAGCTTACAAATTTCTTCAGAAACAGACTGTGTATTCCCCATCTTATAATTCTGTCTATAGTTGGTGGTTTGAAAGATGGTTGTGGTGGAGCAGCAGGAAATGAGGGATCTTACGGAACAATCCACTCCATTATGAAATGCAAAACCAGAGTGCCTTGCCCCAGCGTAGCAACCTCTCTGACTTCTGCACTAATTCAAGGCAAAACCATGCTTTCACACAGGGGGCTTTTTTTTACCATTTTTTCTACTTCATAGAAGTACCATTCAGTATTAATTTGTTAGTCCACAGTGGGAGACTTGTATTATTTACTGTCAGGTCTGTTTGAGAAAGGACTAAACCTGTAACTGTCTTTTTGGTCCTTTGTAGCATCTTCCGTGCTTTTTGGCCTAGAATTAGGTGAAGCAAGCAAATGGTGTATTAATGCTCCATTCAGTATGTAACTTGTTTCTTCAAACAGCTCAAGATTATCTACATATCTGGAAGACGAATCAGAAGAATTTGGGGTCATTTCCCCCTCTCTATCCAAGCAAACAACTGGGAGGATGTCCCTGCTGGTGAAAAGGAGGAAAAAAGTTAGAAGGAAGTGAATTAATTCATGGAGAGGAGTGAGCTTTCCTTCTTGCCTTGTTTATTGGAGCCCCAGTATTCTCCAGGCTGACAAATAACCCTTTTATTTGCCCATTACCATATAAAGTGGCTACCTCCTCCAGGGTACCAACCTTATTCCTAAGTAGAGTCAATTAGTCCAAAGGAGTTTAGAATGATACAAAACCTGCATCATAACTTGACCACACAATACCATGTTCTGTATTTCTCTGATTATTCCAAAATGGAGCTCCTGAAGGAGCCTGTAACCCTCACAGGATAATCTAGATCAGAAAAGGACATACTGAACTATATTCTCTGTGCTCATGTTTGTGAAGCATAAAGCAGTAGGCGGGAGGCTTTTTTTTTTTTTTAAAGTTGCTAAAAAGAGAGAAGTAATAAGCTGGGATTTGTTCAAGAGGTAGGTGTTGTACTATAACACTTTTTGTAAGAGTGACACTGGCTACTTTCCTCTGCTGCTATTATCTTATTCCTTTTCCTCAGGAAATAAAAAAGACTGAATGCAAAAGCAATATACATTGGTACTTTGCTGAAAAATTTGTTTCTTTACTGGCAACTGTAAGTATATGTATTTACACATTGATTAAATGAAAGAATATATGCAGTAAAAGGCTTCAATTTTCTGGTAACTTCAGAATTAGTGGTATTATTGTAAGGTAATTCCCATCAAACTATAACCTCATTTTATTAATGCAGGTCATTTGTAATAATTACACTGCTCTGATGTGCTGTGTTTTAGACCAGTGAGTATGCCCATTAAATGCTTTTTGATAACTTAAAACCTTTGAAGAGTAATTGTGCTTTGTTTGTGCTTGTGGTAGGCTCCATCAAAACAATCTTCATGTGGAATGTAACATGTTAATACCAGGCAATACACTGTTGAAAAGTACAAATTTTTATATTAACTGACTTTATTTCTGCCTCTGTGTGTGCCTCAGCAAATTTTATGTAACCTGCCCCCTTATTTGTTTCTGAATTAATGATCCAACCTGACAGCACAGCTTTAATCCATTACTCAGGTTAAATTAATCACTCAAGAAATACAGTTGTTGACTCCTGTCAAAAGATTATGCTCAAGAGACAGAGTTGATATTCTTTAAACAAGGAACAACTAAAAACTGAAATGTCATAATTTGTTTTTTCTAATGAATAATACTAATATCCAGGCCACACTTTTTCGTAAAATAAGATACAAAAAAGTTGTCTTGTAACATTTCTTAATTTTTACATGCATTTCAAATGGATTTGCTTTATTTTTCTCTCACTGCTTCGTGCCATTATACATCCAGCAAATCTACCAGCAAACTTCAAAGCCTGGTGAAAGTCTGTGCATAGGAGTCCACAAATGATAGCCATTTATTTATTTATTTGTGGAAATCATTGGAACTTGTGTATCACTGTGGTAAGCTTTATGCTTCAAAATTTATATTATTATGTATTCCTGTGCCAACATTTGATCATGCATACAGAAAAATCTTTGAACTTCATACATATCTTCTTGCTGAAAGAAAATACTTGAATTGAATTTATTGAAATTCTAATGAGTGCACTGATTACAATAAATCTTTCTCTTCAAAAGATTTTCAGTTTCTCAGAAAACAAGGGAAAAAGAGAGAAGAGCTCAGATTACAACAGTCTTCCAGTGAGAAGGAAGGACAAGATACTCTAACCTCCCAATTAATTTTAGCCTATGTTGTCGATGGTTTATGTAATATCATCAAAGTTGTGTGATTTACTAATCCAATCCTCTGAAATGAATCAGTGGAAAACTGGTTTAGTCCTTCAAAAAGCAGCAGATTATAGAATCATAGAATTCTTCAAGTTGGAAGCAAACTTCAAGGGTCTTCCAGTCCAACTGTACTGCAGTGAGCAGGGACATCTTCAACAAGATCAGGTTCCTCAGAGTCCTATTCAACCTGACCTTGAATGTTTCCGGGGATGGCACATCTACCACTTCCCTGGGCAATCTGTTTCAGTATTTAACCACTCTCAATCATAAAAAAAATCTTTCTTATATTTAGGCTAAATCTCCCCTCCTTTAGTTTAAAACCATCACCCCTTGCCCCGTAGCAACGGGCCGTACTAAAAAGACTGTCCCCATCTCTCTTATAGGCTCCCTTTAAGTGCTGAAAGGCTGCAGTAAGGTCTCTGTGAAGCCTTGTCTTCTCCAGGCTGAACAACCCCAACTCACTCAGCCTGTTATGTCTGTCTCTCTCGCATCCAAAGACTCTGTAGTTACAGGGACAGAGTAGGAAAAACTAGAGGGAGATAAGAATAGGGCTAAGTCTCCAGAGCTGTGGTTACAGCCATTCAGCTAACATATGGGGAAAAACAGAGTAACCACTTCACTAGTGTAGGATCTGAATTCAGGTCTTTGTTTTCCTAAAACAACTTTTAAAATATTTGTATTTCATCCCATTAAGAGATAAGAACCTTGAAAATTTCATCAAAGGAAAAAAAGATATGTCGTTCAACTCTAAAAAATTATACTTTTATGCATTTTTTCATTAAAAATATTAAACTATCTATTCCAAATTAAGTTATGCATTATTTATTTTTTTGTGTGTATCTATCTGAGATATGCGAAACCAAGTCAAAATACACTGATTGTTTATGCAACGTCTGGCTAAATGGAAAATAATAAGACAAATATATATTACACTTTGAATGAATGCTGATCAATTTCTTTCTGAAGTCAGTAGGCATCATTTCACTGACTATAGGAGCTTGTATTTTCCAGAGAGACCACATAATGACTTTAGTAGGAGTTACAAAGTTCTAATTATATTTTAAAAGGAATTACCTTACAATAATACCGCTAATTCTGAACATTGGAGACTTTTACTGCAATTATTTCAGTTATTTCATGAAATCAAAGTCAAATAATATAATTATATTTCTAATATTTTCTTATTCTTTGATTATAATTTAAGCAATATTTTTTATAATTTTAATGAGTCGTTTGAAATGTGCTTTGTAATAGCGAATTGAGGATCCGAAGAGTAGATTTTTTTAAAAAAACTCTCGTGATCACCGTGTTCAAGCATCAAGTACTTTTCTACCAAATCCTTCCATGAATTCAGTGATTGAGAATTCTTTGGGTTTTTTCTCTATAGACAGTAACAAAGAACATGAGTTTTCCCGTGAAGATATGTTTCTTTCGAGCAATTATGTTTAAATAAATCACTTTCTCGAAGCGGTGATGTCTAATCCTCAAATAGCTATGAGATTTTGCTTCAAATAAGCATCCAAAAGTCAAAGTATTTTTGTAAAACAGACCGTCTGAAGAACAGGAAAATAAATCTTAAAACTACATACAAGAAAAATTTCATAACTATTATATTAAAAAGGAATTATTTCACTGAATTGAAATGGAATTCTAAAAGACTTTCTAAATCTGCTTATGAAAGAATCTGCTTCTTTTTCAAAGTTGTGAATCACATCAGACATTTATCTTTCAATCTATTTTTTGAACAGTTTGGAACCATGATAGTTGTCACACTTCTGTATACTCAAAGGTAGTTTATAATCATGCAGCCTGTCATGTGCCTCCAGTCTTTATTCTATTACTTAAAAAAATCAAAGTGTGTGATCTCCTGAGAGTAACCTTTGCAACCTGTGCAGAGACTTAAATTAGATTAATTTCATATTTGTGTCTTTCACTATTAATGATCATAACTCCAATGACTTGAGTAATCTTCTTCTTGGTAAGTCACGTTCAGACTATTTTTTAACTTTTAAATAAAAGTTTATCAATTAATTTATGTTTGTTATAGGAACTTAACAATATTTTTCCTTCCCTAGAAATAATCTACATGAGAGATGTGACTATGCAAGTCCTGATTCTTAAAATCTGCAAAATGTTTGTGGATATAAATAAAGAAAGAAATCAGCAAAAGTTTCCCAAAGAAGGGTGAATATACTCTAAAATTCTCAGTTATGACCTGTATTCTCTGGACCAATGCATCAGCAAGGCAGCAAATGAGTTTCCTTTTTCTTCTGTTCTTCTGAAGGGAAGCGCTTAGATGTATAATGCCAATCTGGCCTATGAATGTGATCACTTTGTTCTAGAATTAGTCTGCTAATAGGCACAAATTCTGTTTTTTACTTTCCAGGAAGAAATGTATGGAAAAGATAGTGCAAAGAAAAAGTATTCTTTGTGCCCTGATGCTCTTCAAAGGATTCCCTTCCAGATCAGGCACCTAATTGTAGGGGTGGGAGTCAGTTGCCTAGACACGCTGTCAGTTTAGCAGGAACTTGTTTCGGTATGTGATCACTAGTTTCTTATGAATGTATGCACTGTGTTTCCAGTGACTACAGCAGGAGACAGTTCACATTAAACCTTGTATTGCAGATCCCTACATTTAGCTGAGTTAATCTGGAGATAAATTCCACTTTATGTTTTCAAAGGTTGGGTAACTAAAACAATTGTCTGCCAGATATTGGCCAGTAGCAGTGAGATTGGACATGCTAAACATGAGTCATTTTTCCTACTTAGAAGCCTATTAAGTGGTTTCTATTCAAGACCAGTAGATGTGCTTAAGGAAGGGAAAATATCCTGCTTCATTTACAGTTGAATAAACAGAGGGTTATGCCACAGCTCAAGAGACACAGACTTCATTAAAGGCACCCTTTGTGGCACCACAGAGTCACTAGTATTTTTTATGTCAAACCATTAGATCTCTGAAACACGGATCTTTTCTCCCGGTTGGCTTCATTTCTCAAGTATACAGTCATCCCCAGGTAAGTGCTTCTATAGCACAAGGTTAAACTAAGGCCTGCCCTGAGTAGCTGGTACATTTCTCATTCAGACATATGATTAGGACTTGTTATGAACGTGATCATGGACAGCCATATGGAAAAGTGTGCCAGGTTTCCAGGCAGAACATGGACCCCTTGTTTTATTTTATTATCAAAACCACCCTAAGCATTATGGACATAAGTAAATGAATGCCATTTTAATTCAAGGCCAGAAAGACTTCAGGACACAACCTGAAGGAGCAAAAAAGATAGTCTTGACAATAGTGGTAGACTGAAATAAAACTACTCAAGAACAAGAAACTAGCCTTGAGAAAAGGAAGTTTTTGAGGAAAAAGTCCGATTGTCCCAAGTCTGAAAAGAGAAGGATGTATGAAAACATCTACATTTGACCCATATCCAAAGCTAAACCACAGTAGTTGATCTATCACCCAATGACCTCTCTCCAGTCAATAAGGGGAAAAGGAGAGAAGACCCATGGGTTGAAATGAAAACAGATTTAATGGAACAGCCAAATCAATACCAATATAAAACATACAAAGTTATATTCAGCCCAGCAAATGTATGGTGTCATAAGAAACAGGAAAGCAGTCCTCAGGAGACAGAAGAATATCAGAAGGAGCCCAAGCAAGAGAAAACCACTCCTCCTCACACACACCTCATCAGGAAACTTCCCCCTTTATGCTGAGCATGGCATTTGTGGTGTGGGATACACCTGTCAGCCACTCTGGCTGACTTATATCTGCTAATGGCCTGCAGACCATGGCAGGCTTATGGTTTTGTCGCTGTAGAACCAGGACAGAAAAATAGGCAGGAATGTACTTGTTCACTACATTTTTGTCCATTCCACCTTTTCCTCGGTTTTTCTTTTTCTCTTTTTTTCAGTGTTTATAGGCTTAAATAGAAATGCTGATGTGTGCAAACTCCAGCTCCCAGGCCAAAGAATGGATCCTGTAACCATGTAACACAGTTCAGGACGTTTACACAGATGATAGTGATATAGAAAGTATAAAACACTTAGGAGAATCTTGAGGACTGCAACAGTGACATTTGGAAAACATGGTAGATTTTAGACAGAGTGGAGATAGCTGATTTCTGAATACCAGGAAGCAAAATCAGAATATGACACTTGTTCTTAAAGGAAGAAGCTGCCTATGAGCTAAATAGCTGCAAAATAATAACTTAGTACAGGTTGTGTTGATAACCTACATAGATAAATATAGTCATTAGCAAAAAAAAAGAGCTATTCATTAAAGTGAAAGTTTCCTGATTGTTCAGCAAAAGCTAGTTGTAGATAAAAATATTGATCAGATGTTGTGACTTGCAGAAGTACATGATATTTATGAAAACATTTATTGTTTGTTAAATGTTGGCTAGTTAAAAGTGCACATCAGGGATTTTACATTCAATAATTAAACGTGTGCTCATATATGTAAATGAAGATAATAAAGATTAGGTTTTCAGTTTACAGTGTGCTAGTTTCTGGTAGTTCCAGACCTAGGCACAAAAGACACTTGGATGCATTTTCAATCTATGAAACTAAGAGCAACAATTATTGTTTGCAAATTGACTTACTTGAGAAGGTGGCCTTTCCTGCCCACCTTGCCTGTCCTCTGGAGCTGTATCTCCTCTAGCCAATATAGCTGAACCACACATGATGCTGGACCTGCACCATAACAGTTTAAAGACCAACACTTCAAGGCAAACTGAATATGCTTCTGTTGTACGTTAAAATAGACATGGTGGATTGATTTGGCAGGTTGCCAGACATCCATCCAGCTGTTCTCTCCCTCTCCCTCCTCAATAAATGATAAAGAGATACGAAAAGATGAAAAATTTCGTGTGTCAAGATAAAAACAAGGAGATCACTTACCAATTACCATCTTGTGCAAAAAAAGCTTCAACCTGAGGAAAATTCATTTAATTTCTTGCCAACTGAAATAGAGTAGGAAGGTAAGAAACAAACACCTTACCACTGTAAAGCAGCTTTTTGCACTCAACTTCACTGTTTCATTCCCAGCTTCTTTACCTCCTCCTGCCACCGAGTGGTGCAAGGATGACAGGGAATGGGCGTTGCAGAAAGTACATAACAGCTCCTCTCTTCTTCTCCTTCCTCTTGATGTTTTCTTCTCCGCTCCAGCATGGGTTTTCTCCACAGACTACAGCTTCCTGCAGTGCTCATTCACCTGCTCAGGCGTGGTGTCCTCCACAAGCTGCAGTAGGGTTATCAGCTCCAGTGCAATGGTCTGCCAGGGCTCCATGGGACAACATATTCCACTGAGATCCTCTCAATGGCATGTGGGAAGGCCAGACATTCCTTAAGAGGGAAATCTTTAAGTCACAAGAACAAGCTGTCCCAGTTTGCCGTAAAATGAGCTGGGGGTGGGGTTAAAGACTGGCCTGGCTGAACAGAGAGCTGTGGCTGGAACTCAGGAAGAAAAGGAAAGTCTATGGCTATGGAAGAAGGGACAGGCCACTCAGGAAAACTATAAGGATTTTGTGAGAATGTGCAGGGAGAAAATTAGGAAGATTGAACCCCGGCTAGAGCTTAATCTGGCCACTGCCATAAAAACAATAAAAAAATGTTTCTATAAATGCATGAACAGCAAAAGGAGGGCTAAGGAGAATCTCCATCCTTTGCTGGATGCAGGAGGAAACAGTGACTCAGGATGAGGAAAAGGCTGAGGAAGTGAAAGCCTTCTTTGCCTCAGTCTTTAATTAATAAGATCAGTTGGTCTCTGAATGCCCAGTTCCTTGAGCTGTAAGACAGGGACAGGGTGCAGAATGTAGCCCTCATAATCTAAGAGGAAATGGTCAGTGACCTATTGCACAGTTTAGATATGCACAAGTCTATGGGGCTGAATGGGATGCACCCAAGGGTACTGAGGGAGCTGGTGGAAGTGCCCACCAAGCCACTTTACATTATTTATCAGCAGTCTTGGCAAATCAGGGAGGTACCAATTGACCGGAGGCTAGCAAATGTAGCTCCCATTTACAAGAAGGGCTGGAAGGAGGACCCAGGGGTCGACAGGCCTGTCAGTCTGACTTTGGTACCGGGTAAGGTTATGGAGCAGCTTGTTTTGAGTGACATCATGCAACACGTATAGGACAACCAGGTGATCAGGCCCAGTCAGCATGGGTTTATGAAAGACAGGTCGTGTTTGACCAATGGCAATGGCATCCTGGCTTATATCAGAAATAGAGTGGCCAGCAGGAAGAAGGAAGTGATTATTCCCCTTTACTCAGCACTGGTGAGGCCACACCTTGAATACTGTGTCCAGTTTTGGGCCCCTCACTTCAAGAAGGACATTGAGGTGCTGGAGCGGGTTCAGAGAAGGGCAATGAAACTAAGGAAGGGTCTAGGACACAAGTCTTATGTGGAGTGGCTGAGGGAACGGGGGTTGTTTAGTCTGGAGAAAAGGAGGCTGAGGGGAGACCTTATTGCTCTCTACAACTACCTGAAAGGAGGTTGCAGTGAGGTGGGGATTGATCTCTTCTTCCATGTGACAAGTGACTGGATAAGAGGAAATGGCCTCAAGCTGCACTAGGGGAAGATTAGGTTGGATATTTGAAAAAAAAAATTCTTTACAGAAAGGGTGGTAAAGCATTGGAACAGTCTGCCCAGGGAGGTGGTTGTGACCCCAGCCCTGGAAGTATTTAAAAGACGTGTAGATGTGGCACTGAGAGACTTGGTTGATGGACCCTGGCAGTGCCGGGTAAACAGTTGTACTCTATGGTCTTAAAGGTGTCTTCTAACTAAAATTATTTTGTGAATTTCCACTCTGCTGCCTGGAGTGTTTCATCCCTCTCCTTTTCTCACCTTGGTGTTCAAAGGGTTGTTTCTGTCAGCTTTTTTTTTTTTGGGGGGGGGGCGGGGGGGTGTCCCTTTCTCTCCTCACACTGCCAGGCAGCATTTTGCCCTTTCTTGCATACATTTTCCCCAAGGCACCATAATCTTGTCTGATGAGTGTCATCTGAGGCCTGTAGTGGGTTGACTGAATCCAGCTGGAACTTTGTCCAGCACAAGGCAGCCCCATTCTCTCCTCAGAGAGGTCACGCCTGCAGCATCCCCCCACTGCCATCACCTAAACCCAGTGCAATAGCACACTGGGCAGTGGTGTGTCAGGTACCCCAGGGGACTCCACTGTCCTTATCAAGGGAGAATCACTTTTGGAAATGAGCCCAAGCAGACAGGTTGAGGAAGTATACTCAGCTCAGTTTAATTGCTGCTTAACCCCACCCTGGTCATGAGACAGTGCTCTGCATGGTCCTGCAGGCTCAACTGTGAGTCTACTGTCGTACTCACATTGCAAAGAGGGAAAAATTTTGAAGATTCAGCCTGTCAGATGGCAAAACTTGCTACTTTTTTTGCAGCTCTGTCTGCAGTAAGTTAACAACTGTGTTTCTTCATTAATTCTTTTAATTTACTTTCAATTTAATCAAATATTTGAAAGTAAAAATCAGGAAGAATGTTTTGCATGTAGCCCTTCTTACGTACAGTTAGGACTTCAGTGCTCTCATTCCTATGTCAAGTATTTTTGATAGATTCTGGACTGGTTCTTTTGAGACAGTCCCCAGCTACAAAAATCCCAGTAGCTTCACATTGTGAAAAATGGTCTCATGATTTTTACCTTTGCTAACAACTTCCACAGAAAAAGAAACAAATTCAGTAGATTCTAGGAATAAATGGTAACTTTTCATGACCTGTGTTGAGCAACAATGACTCAGGACTGAGCTGCCATTGCACTTTTAAGCTTTCATCAGTGGACTGAGGAAGTTGATGCTTCTGCTTCTCAAGACTCACTTTTTTGAATGTGCTGGAGAAAAACGTGTGATATATGATGTTGTACCATATATCATAAAAAAGGAAAATAGACAATTAAAGAGATTGTGATAAAATATGTGAACTCAGTAACATTTTAATGAAGTTATAAAGTAGCTTTCTAGTAAAATATCAAATATAATAACCAGTTCATTAACAACTCTCATTATCCCCAAATTAATTTATTTTACTGTGCAGCCATTTCTTTGAAATGTAAGTCACAAAATGTAAAATAAAGTGTTTTGAGATGGATTTAAAAAGAGAATAATCAGATTTTTTCTCTTCTAGTCAGTCCTATCGATTGCCTTTTTCCTCCTTTTTTATTGCTCCTCCTTATTCTAATTAACTATCATTTGTCATCTTATGTCAGCTGTTCCAATTATAAGTCATTATTTAGGATGCTAATAGCCCTAGAAGCAGTTGTCTCACACATAAACCCTCATACCCAAATGGTCATTTACCAAAGAACTAGATTTTAATTTCTCATCATTCATTACTGTTTCAATTGCTCTAAACAGAATAATTGAAGAACAGCAGGTGCTTTTATTTCAGTTCTTTAAGCTTGTTTCTTAACTTACCCTCTAACAGCTATGTTCTTGCACAGCGAGAAGGTAATTAATTCTTCTGTATGCCAGAAGGTGCCACTGTAGCACTCCCTCACAAATAGCAAAGACTGATGGCAGGGGAGAAGGGTATGAGTATTACAAGCATCTGATCAATTGCTCCTGAGCAGGTGATACCGCGAGTAACTTAAAAGTACAAGGTCTTAAGTTGATAAAAGAACGAGATTCTGCAGTATTTTTTATTTTACAAAAAAAAAAAAAAGAAATAAAAGCATTTAGATATTGGGAATTAAAGGAAATAATTACTTCATGGCATAATTTCGTTAACCAAAATCCTAGTACAGTGTTAGTCAGCTTGGATATTTGTGTACTACAACACTGTAACAAACATCAATATGAGTACATATTCTTTGTCCAAAGGGTTTTTCTAGATAGGATTTCCCCACTGTTTAATATAGTGTATAAATCACTTTAAAAAAATAGTCTCTTTAGGTTAGTATTTCATTTTCTTCTACATCCAGGTAATCGCCGAGAGGTGTGATATCATCTATCTACCGGAGTGTCATGGTTCTATTTTTTTTCCCCTTTCTTTCTCTTTAAAAAAATGCTTGTAGTGAGCAGCCCACCCCTAGCTTTAGAAACTAGGCATTTCCCCAGGCAGTAAAGAAACAGGACAGCCAAAAAATACTTCTCAAAAGGTCTGTCTAAAAAGATGCTTTATTTTATTTTAGGAACAAGATAAATGTTTTACCTCTTGACAGCTATGCTACTTGCTGGTGACAGAGGAGAAGAGGGAGGAAAGTTACTGTGGAGCCCCACTGATGGTCAAAAAAGCTCAATTTGATAGTCTGTAAAGAAATACAGCAAGAGGAAGCCCTTTAAAAGCACTTCCTTTGAACAAACTCTCAATTAATTGTTTGTCCTCAGAGATAAGGTGGTGCCTACATAAGAAAGCAAGCAAATATATTCAAGGTGTGTGTGCACATCTGCTTTCCAGTGGGATACAGCAACCCACTGTCAAATGTGCGTATCACCAAATGAACGACCAGAATGCATTCTTGAAATCTAAGTGGTGCAGGGTTTTCTGCTACGAAATGTGGAAAAAAATTGTTAATCACAAGTAATGTACAATGCAAATTCTATGCCATGTATTTTCAGTGAATTTTTTTTTGTTGTTGTTGTTGTTGTTCAGTTATTGCATACAGACTTCATGTCTTGAGATCAGGTAGGTTTATCAGCTAAAATTCAGAGTTTATTTTACTTCTACCTGATTAGAAGCAGGCTCAACCTAACTCTGTGTGAGGTTGGGGGAAAGAGGAAGGGGTTTTGTCAGTCACATAATCATAAATTATCTTGAGTTGGAAGAGACTCATGAGGATCATTGAATCCAACTCCTGACTCCATGCAGGGCAAGCTAAAAGTTAAACCATATATCTAAAAGCATTGCTCGAATGCTTCTTGTACACCAACAGTCTTGAGACCATAACCACTTCCCTGGGGAGCTTGCTCCAGTGCTTGAAAACTCTCTTAGTGAAAAGCTTTTTCCTGTTGCCCAATCTGAACTTCCTCTCATGCAGTTTTAAGCTATTTGCTTGGATCCAGTTGGTGGACAGCAAAGAGAAGAGACCTGCACCTCCCTTTCTTTTCCCCCTCATGAGGAAGTTGTAGACAGCAATGAGGTCACCACTTAGTCTCCTCCTCTCTAAACTGAGCAAACCTAGCATGTTCATATCCTCAGCTGCTGCTCATAAGTCATGCCCTCTAGTCCTTTCGATATCTTTGTCCTCCTTTGGACACAATCTAAATATTTTTATACCCTTCTTGTATTCTGTAGCCCAAAACTGCACTCAGTACTTGAGGTGAGGCTGCATCAACGCTGAGTACAGTGGGGCGTTCATTTCTTTAGACCAGCTAGCTACACTGTGCTTAACACACCCCAGGATATAGTTGGCCGTTTTGACTGCCAAGGCATGTTGTAGGCTCATATTGAGCTTACCATCAACCAAAATTCCCAGTTCTCTTTCTTCAGGGCTGCACTCCAACCCCTTGTTCCTGAACCTGTAAGTCCATGCAGAATTATACAATTCCAGGTGCAAAATCTGACATTTGAAATTGTTAAATTTCGTATAATTGGTGATTGCCCAACGGTATTCTATCAAATAGCACTTTATTCTATCAAATCCTCTCTTTAAAGCCTGTCTAACCTTCAAGGCAATCAATGGCTCCTCCTAATTCAGCACCGTCAGTAAACTTCGTGTGCACTCAATTCCTGTGTCCAGGTCATTGATAAAAACATTGAAGACAACTGGCCCTAAAATTGAGCCCCGAGGAACACCACTCATGACTGGCAGCCAGCCAAGTGTTTCACAATTTGCTACAAGTTTTTGAGCCCAATCCTTTTAGTCAGCTGTTCACCTACCATGTTGTGTGCATGCTCAGCTGTGTGCTGGGCATTTTATCCACAAGGACACTGAGAGACAGGATCAAAAGCTTTAATAAAAATAAAATAAAAATTAAAAAATACCAAAAATATCCACTGCATTCTTTCAGCCACTAGACAAAACAATGGTGTTTCCACATCCAGCACATCTATTCAGTCTTTTCAGTGTGTTTAGTAGATCCCATGTTAGAAATTCCTTTCATCTCTTTAGCTGCAATAACAGAATTTGTCATCATATATCAGAAGTTACCATGTGGAGTAAAAGCCTGGTGTCTGCCATGGTTTTGAAAGGCACACTGACCATTGCCCTGTAGTGGGGAACTGGGGATTCCCTTTAGACCACTG
The DNA here is from genome assembly GCF_000710305.1 of Buceros rhinoceros silvestris. NCBI lineage: Eukaryota > Metazoa > Chordata > Aves > Bucerotiformes > Bucerotidae > Buceros > Buceros rhinoceros. The sequence continues at coordinate 20,125 of NW_010425319.1, forward strand.
AAATGTATGCCTTCCTAAGACTATGAAGGTAGCTTCGTGAAACACTAGCTGATCATTCTATCCTTTCTTTTAAATTAGTGAAGGAGTACCTAGGGAGGAACCACAAAGCATACTTAATCAAGTGACAGAATATTGAACAGTTAATTACTATGAGACACAACTACAACTTACATATTCTGTGCCTATTACAATTTTGATTAAAAACTCTTATCTAAAATACTTTTGCTAGAACAGTCAAATTACTTGAATACACATATGAAATTGGTCTAATATCAAATGGTCTTATATGTTGGCAGTTCATTGGACTGAACCTTAGCCTTCTTAATGGACTTACCATAAAAATGTTATATAGTAATTACACATTGAGACTTTCAGTTTGCTTACTATCATAGTAACTCCTCTTTCATCCTTCCTCCATAGCATCTCATCTTTCATCTTCCGATTTTGTGAATACTAAGTATACACTCTAAAGCTAAGGCTATAAAATACACTTACAGTGTTAAGTTATACTTATATAACTAAAAAGCAAAATTATGGCTTACATGTAACAGCAGAATTTTTTTTATGTACAATTTTTTTTTTTTCATTTTGGCAGAGAAGGTGAAGTAAATAAACCATGTAGCCCATCTGTTTCACATGTAAGGACTTCTTACCAGCAACTACAACAATTTTGTCTGGAAAATAAGATTTATTCTACCTTATATACAGTTAAAAATGTCTGTGAATAAAAATATATTTGGAAATAAAACAGAACCCCCAAGAAACTAATTTTGATACTAGCAAATGCCTACACAATTTCTACCATAGTTCACGGGTTCCATGTTTGCTGGTGTTCAGTGACCCATGTATCACTCAGAAGTGCCACATATTAGGTACCTTTGAGTTAGAGAACTGTGTGGCTGAAGCATTTAGTATGCAATAGAGATTCTTCTGATGACTCATAGATAGATAGGGCAGGTGATACCAGAAAGCTGGAAAATTTGTCTTGCAATCTTTAATATGTCAATTTTCATTACATTATCTGTGCTTCATTTTTCACTGTAACCTAAGCATTTAGTGAGTCTTCAAGTTTGTGTTAGTTCATTTTCATAAAGAAGATAAACTGATACTGAAATAAACTGATTTTTTATACTTCTCATTGTTTTCCTGAGTATAGTAAGCAATAAATAACAGATCTGTTTATTTTGTTCATAATTCATAACATGTCTAAAAAGTACTCTAATCACATGTGGTTTTTTCTGGAATGTATTAGCAGTATTTTTTTTATTACCATATCCTTTGCTTTCCTACTGCCTTCTTTGACTTTCTTAGCACAGAACATTTCCGTTTCACTTGTCTATCTGAAACCAGCTACAAGCTTTCCTTTGCTTTGGACATAGTCTCACTACTGTCATGTTTTGAACAAGGAGTCTCTCAAACTGCTTTAACAGGACTTCACTGAATGTATGTTGCAAAAATTAACAGCTTAAAAATTGGATTTCTAATAGGTTTGGATTTCCTCCTGAGTATTTTAATGCATTTTGTTTCTTTTTATTGCACTTCTATTGTTTTAAGCTGTTAAGTTTTCCAAATTTTCTCCCCAGCTATAAGCTAGAAGCAATGCTAAAAATGTATTAAAAGACATTATTATGTAATCCCATGACTCATGGAGCTCTGCCTTTGCAAGGGCAGCAAATATCCAGAAACTGTCATAATTGGAGATAGCTGCCTCAACTTTACCTAGTCTAATCCTTTCAACCAATTTCAGACTTTGAGATTATAGAGAAATATAGTCCTCGTCATAACCCTTACTGTATTTATTCCCATTCCCAAGCTTTCTTTTACAATGAGTGAGAGTAAGGGCAAGAGTGGAGGAAGGGGATCCTATAAACTGGGATACTACCACAGTTAATATGTGTTCATATGTGGGCATTTCTAAGCCAAAGAAACTATCTATCTCCGATATTGATATTGGAGATTGATATTTTTCAAATATTGAGTAAATATTGGTTTAAAAAATTAAGTTATATTGATAATATTGATTTATTTAGTGACTGTAGAATGCACACATCTGCTCTCTCCCTCCTTTTAATCTATATAAACAAAAGAACAGGTTTCTGTCAAGAATTCAAGAACCAAAGAAATAACAAATGGATTGCTGCTCCTTTTTTTCATACTTTTCTGAAACAATGAAGAGTGAAGAAGCAAACAGAGGCCTGACTCTATTTTTGTAAAAATGACCGGTTCTTGTATTTTTCTCATATTAGTTGAGTGGCTGTGAGCCATACAGTATGGAGTATGAACACAGCTTGTTTGGTCTCAGTAGACTTATTTGTAGTAGAAGCAATCAAATGAAATTTTTTAGCACATTTAGTATCCAGTATTGATTTCTCCACTAAATTCATTCCAGAAACTCTCTATTACCTTCTCCCCACTTCCCTGCCCTTCCCAAAGAGGGGAAAGAGAAAAGGAGCAAGGGAGGGGAGGCTTATGGATTGGAAAAGAAAACTAGAACTGCTTTAACGAGAATAATAATAAAATGCAATATATACAAATAT